>NC_047111.1:88386714-88686714 GCF_902500255.1 Thalassophryne amazonica
CAACGGCCGGTCGACGCCCCTCGGGGTCCATGACATTGGCCGAGATATCCTGTTGGGAAAGTGTAGGTACACGGACCCACAACAGGGGGCGCAAATGAACGGACAATGGAGGAAGTCAAATAACAACACTTTACTGTTGTGAATGGGCACAACAAACACAACAGATTACAACAATAGACAACAAGTCAAATCACAGAAGGTGTCGTGTGGGCAGGCTCGAAGATAGAAGACGTCTGTCCAAAGCAGAACCGGAACCACACGATTTCCTCCGCCACCAGACCCCGGGAATACTGGAGCCGCCAAGTCCAGAACTCCCAGGTGGCCACTGCCTCCGCGTGTCGGACCTGGTACTGCTGGCGAAGAACAAAAAAAAAAATTAAATGTGGGCACGTTTACACCCAGCAATCCACACGGCAGGAAAACTACCTCCACCTCTTGTTGGAAAGAGTCTGCTATATAATGCACAAAAGTCACAAAAGGTTACTGAAAAGATCTCACGGTCAGCTGAGAACGTTACCTTCCAGGTAGAACGATATCTCGGCAAAGAGGTGGAGACGTAGTCCTGCTGATGTACCCCTGCTGATCAGGTGATTGTAACAGCTGTTGCAGGTGATGCGTGACAGCTGTCACCCTGGCTGCTCCTGTGAGGCGGCTGCGCCCTCTGGTACCTGGAGCCCGCACTCCAGACAGGGCGCCCTCTGGTGGTGGGCCAGCAGTACCTCCTCTTCTGGCGGCCCACACAACAAAGAGAAGCCGTCTAAGCCATCTGAACGCCGTCCTGTTAGACCAACACAGAGGTGGTTTTGTCCCGCGCCATGAGCGGCATGGTGGCGCAATCCTCCGCTTCTCTTTCCATGAAAAAAACTCCTGTAACAGTAGAATGTGCCGAAAAAGTGCTGATGTCCATGCCTTCTGACTGTTTTGTGAAAGTTAGACGACGTCCCGGATCAGCAAAGCCTTCACGTTGGAAATGATCTGGTTGTTTGAGTGGGGTTTGAGCTTGTTGATCGGTGCTCGGAGTGCGCTGCGCTCTCAGACGCTGTGGGCGGTCTTTAAACCAGCTGGAGCACTCCTTAATCTGTGTAATCCCCATAAAATCGTCGCTGAAAGCCATCTAAATTTTCCGAATGGTGTCCACCTGGAGGTCTCTCGCAGTTTCTGGAAAAATTTGATGCAGCAAAGCTCCAAATCGTTCACATTTATTCGCAATAAAAATTCGACGAGAGGGGTGGACCACTGCTCACACAAAGCCTGCTCACAAGCGAATGATGCAATCGACAGGCGTGAAAAAACTCATGCATGCGCACGAAGGTTCAAGCTTGTCTGATGCAATCACACGTGATTCAAATCCATATGGTTTTTGCAAAAAATAAAAAGGTACGATACTTTTTGGACAGACCTCGTATTCAGTTTTCAAAAGCCTTGGTGAAAAGGATGAGCGTGCATGTTAACAGTAATAAATGGACTGCATTTTATAGCGCTTTTCCATCTGCATCAGACACTCAAAGCACTTTACAATTATGCCTCACATTCACCCCGATGTCAGGGGTGAATGTGTAACAGTAATGATTAAATGTTGGGATGGAGCTGAACAAAGGAAACAAATAATTGTGAATTCATAATAATTGGTTTACTTCACTCGCTCATGCATCTACAACTGCCTTTCCGGGATCAGGTTGCGAGGGCAACAGTTTTAGCAGGGGACCCCAAGTTTCTCTTTCCTGTGCCACGTTGACTACATCTGACTGGGGGATCCCGAGGTGTTCCCAGGCCAGTGTGGAGATATAATTTCTCCACCTAGTCCTGGGTCTTCCCCAGGGTCTCCTCCCAGATGGACGTGCCTGGAACACCTCCCTAGGGAGGTGCCCAGGAGGCATCCTTACCAGATGCCCGAACCACCTCAGCTGGCTTCTTTCAATGTGAAGGAGCAGCGGCTCTACTCCGAGCTCCAGACGGATGACTGAGCTTCTCACCTTAGGGAGACACCAGCCACCCTCCTCAGGAAGCCCATTTCGACCGCTTGTACCCACAATCTAGTTCTTTCGGTCATGACCCAACCCTCATGACCATAGGTGAGAGTAGGAACGAAGACTGACCAGCAGATCAATAGCTTTGCCTTTTGACTCGGCTCCCTTTTCATCACAACAGTGCGGTAGAGTGAATGCAACACCGACCTTGCTGCACCAATTCTCTGGCCAATCTCACGCTCCATTGTCCTCTCACTCATGAACAAGACCCTGAGGTACTTGAACTCCTTCACTTGGGGTAAGACCATATTCCCTACCTGTAGTAGGCACTCCATTGTTTTCCTGCTGAGAACCATGGCCTCAGATTTAGAGGTGCAGATCCTGAATTGGTTTACTTATAAAGTGACTAATAACTGTTTTGCACATCATCCATTGTCACAATATTTGGCACAAATCTTTGTCTCAAAGATACAACTAAAAATTTGAAAATATACACTTGATGATAAATGTTTTCAATAAAAATATTGAAGTATAAAAACTTAAGTTTGGGGAAATTGGGACTCTAGTTTGGCAAAACTAGAAAGACTGTCATTACAGTAAGTAAAGTTGTTTTATATATATATATATAGTATGTAGAGCCCACAACTAACTCAGATGCTAGTTTGACATTCAAGAATAGCAAATGGATGAAAAGAAAAGAAGAAGACAATAATGACGTATGTAATCTGACCAGTTTCTTAAAAAGAAAACAAAAAACAGTCTTTGCATATGATCACATTAGATAGGTCAGTGGTTCCCAAACTGTGGGGGCACTTGAACTACTGGGGACAAATTTGTGTGATTAATGTGGAAATATTTCATTCGGTAATGTAATCAAGAACCAGGTTACAAGCCAGCAAAGAAAGCTTGTCATCATCACAGTGTACGCTTTATGCAGATTTTACATAAATAGAATTAAGCATCATCAATACAACAACAAAAACAAACTATTCAGGTAACAAAAAAGTAAAAACATGTTGAAACTAGAGCACCACGCTTGTAGTGCAAACCTCCACCAACACTAGTTTCCAATCCCACAAATTTTTACCTTAGAAAAAAATTTTAAACTTCTGTTAGAAGTAGCTTTTCATAAGATAAAGTATAATGCAAAATATAGATCAAATGAGCTTTTCAATGTGAAAAAGAATCAAATGTTCGCTAAATCCGCAATACGGATCAGATGTCGATCAAACTTAATCTATTCACTGAGAGTGCCAGTTTGCACCTCATTGTCACAAATGAGAGCGATTGTGTTATATGGCTGGGGGGGGCCTGGCTGCCTTTTTGTTTCTGTCCTTTGTTTCTCCTTCCAGGTGGCTTGCATGTGGGACTGAGTGGCTGTGTTGCTGAGGTTATCAGGACCTCACCCTGATCACCTGCGGCTCGTCAGAACTCACAGCTGAGGTGCATCTATATGGATTGGAACATGGTGGCATTTAAGACTGGAGTATGCAGTGTGTATTTGCCAGAGACTCGACCTTGTGACCAGACGGGTGAGATCGTCGTCTCGGGAGCCATCTCATCATCAGTGGATGCAGAGAACGTCCAGGTTTGATGCACGGTCTGTGAAAGAGGAGGGGGTGAGGTCTCACGCTCGTCAGCACACTTCCTGAGGTACGTTAGATTTTGTGACTAACATTTATACAGTCAGTAAATGTGGTGTCCCTCACACCTTTTTATATTGAGCTGTATGTTAGTCATGTATCGACTTCCCCTGCAGTGGAGTTTTGTGAACTGGATGTTCCATGCCTGCAGGTTGGGAAGTTGATTAGTAATCAAGCCAGGAAGTGTTTGCTGTTTGTACACCTTTAAGTGTTCTCTCTGTGTGTAGAGTGTGGACTCACATAATGGTTCCTTCTTTCACAGACTCGGTTTGTTGCGGCCACCTGGGGGGTGTCGGCGGGGTCCTTGGGTCCGAACAGCTTCTGGCTCTGGACCGTTAGCGCTGCTGGGAGCGCACCACGCCAGACCGCACTTTGTTCTTTATGTATCACTGTTATGTATTAAATTCAGTTAGCCTTTGTACCGTGCTCTGCTTATTTCATACTGGGTCTTTCAAACGCTGGTCGGTTCTCCGAGCTGCGTCCGACACATAACAGATTGAGGCCTTTTGTTTGAGATATAATGCAAGATGTACACCAAATGGGCTTTTCAATATTAAATTCAAATGTCCACAAAATCCACAATCTGGAGCAGATCTACATCAAAATTTGTCAAGCGATAGTGAGTGCCAGTCTGAGCCTCACTTTCAAATATGACAGTGATTGGGGCATCTTTGATTAAGATATAATGTAAAATATACATTAAATGTGGTTTTCAGTGTTAAATTTAAATGGCCACAAAATCTGCAATCTGGATCAGATCCAGATCAAACCTTGTCAGGCAATAAAGGATACCATCCTAGATAAGGCTCTCAAATATGAATGAAATTTAAGCTTTTTGACAGTTATGAATTTTTTAAAATTGGCTCAACATTAAAATAGGGATTTTTTTTCCAATTTTCCAAGATTTTTGCTGACTTTCCCCTTTGACCTTGAAAATTGAATAAATTCTTGCCTATCAATATATGAAAAATTGTCAGCTCCAGGCGGTTCACAACCAACCAACCAGGGGCATTAACGTAACCTCCTCCAACTTCGTTGGCAGAGGTAATGATGTCACTACTCTGTAATTCCATACTGCTTTCACAATCACTACACTTAATTGTATATTTGTAGCAATATAATTTAGTTGCATTTAGCTTTACTCCAGGTTTTCCATTGTGCTTTGTGCACACCTGATTCATCAGATCTCAGAGGTAAAGCAGAGGAGGTCCTGACTAGTACTTGGCTGGGAGACCTCTTGGGAACACCATGACTTTTGTGTTTCTCTGTGTAGAACTGGAGTTGCGTCAGGAAGCGCATCCAGTGTAAAATGTGTGCCAAATTCCAATGCAAATCTGTACCAAATCCACTGTGACGACAAAAAACAA
The DNA here is from genome assembly GCF_902500255.1 of Thalassophryne amazonica. Lineage (NCBI taxonomy): Eukaryota > Metazoa > Chordata > Actinopteri > Batrachoidiformes > Batrachoididae > Thalassophryne > Thalassophryne amazonica. The sequence continues at coordinate 88,391,692 of NC_047111.1, forward strand.
TACTCAAAATTTTGGGACCATGTGCCCAGAATAAGCTTGACTTTGATCCAGTTATATCAGTCCTATGTCATGATAAATTCCACAAATAACCTTCATGAACTGCAAAGTCTGTTAAACGTTTTTATTCCTGGAAGCCAATTATATTCCTCGTGGTGTCATTACCTGTTAGCAGGCTGCCCTAGTCTGTCTACAGCAGACACAGTTCTCTACTTTGCAATGCTGAATCCTCAATGTTTTTATGAAAGAGAATTTAATGTGAATATAATTTGAGCACGGCCCTTAAGTAAACGCAGCCTTCCAAGTGATTTATTTGACAGTGTAATCATGATTTCACTCATTGGTTGTCCATGCACATACTGTACATTTGCTGGGTAGAAATGAGGCACTGTACAAGGAATTCAGATGACAGAAAATTAAACTTGAATGAATCATAATGTGCAAACTACCTATAGTTAGTCAGCGGGACAAATGCAACTCTCAGTGTGTCTGCCTCTTTCAAACACCACAATTAAGCTAACCTATGCCAGGGCATGTCATTGCTCCTTTTGTATTATTGTTATTTTTAGGTATGCCTAGGCTAAATGTTCACCCTATGTCAGAGCACAGGTTAGCTTAAAACCTACAATTAAGAGGCATCTTAATTGTAGCTGAGTTAGACAGTCTGGACATACAAGACCACTAACAGCATCTTTATGATGGATCTGTATCCTCATGTAGTAAGAGGGAGGAACAGGGCTCAAACACTGACATGCAACCATATTCCAAAGTTCTGATGCAGGGGAAGAGATTTTACACTACGGGATGACATCATGGCACTGTACTGAGATCCTGCATCATTTAAACCGCAAGCACAGACATGCAAACTCTTTAAGGGGGGGGATCAGATTGGACACCCAAAACAAGAGTCACATTACAAGACTTTTTCCTAACTAGCTCAGAGCGCAATCATTCAATGCTATTTTTGCTGCATGTTGATTTTATTGTTGGGCAATGGACAGCTGTTTATGTTAGCATTTTGTTATTGCTTTGAAACAGCTGTAGTTGCATTTGGAAAAAAATGTCAAGTCTTCAATAATCACAGATGCAAGCTCACTCTGCCAATGAAGTCCCAACATTCAGTCTAGGTACATGACTCCATCAAACAGAAAAGAGAAATGTACAGGTGGTGGTGGGTACAGCTAACCTAAAAGTTAGCTTTGATAACTGCTAATCTACTAACTGAAAGGTTAACGGTGGTAACACTAAACCGATAAACTGCAAAAACATTTAGCTGAAGCTACCACTAATCAATAACTTTTCGTTTTTGGCTCTAAATCTATATAAAAAAAAAAAAACTGGCGTAAAGAGCTGAAATTTTAATATGATGTAGCGCAAACATGGCTCCCTAAAATGTTCAGCAGGCCAAGAGCAGAATAATGATATAACTATTTAAATGAACAAATAAAAATAAACAGTAGTTTACATTCAACACACAGTTTATTCACAGTACAGAAAAAATAATAAAATATTAATAAATAAAAAGACACATGGAAAATAATTTCAATAATCTTTAGGTGATTCTTGATACCCTCGTGTGATACATAATTTTCACATTGTATTAGTGTATAAACTCCGACAGAAACAAACATATGATTTTAGGGTTAACAAACATTTTTGACTGTTAAACTATATATATATATATATATATATATATATGTGTGTGTGTGTGTGTGTGTGTGTGTGTGTATTGAATTTAAAGCTAGGAGAAATAAACTTAGTGAAAGCTAAATGGTTCACTAACAGTTTTCAAAGTTAACCGAAAAGCCAATCAGCTAACCAAAAAGTTAGCTATGCGAATTAGCTGTTAGCTGATTAACTGAACTGTGCCCCCCTCCACATACAATTATTAAACTCTGAAGGTTTAATTGGACTGCAGAAAACAAACAAACAAAACAGCGAAGCTCTCACCTCAGGCTGATCTGTTTCTTTTGATTTTCTACAGCTCTAGGGATCATAATGCCAAGGCTTTAAAGCCAGCACATCGTGCACATTGAAGTATATCAGCAGTATGGGTGTGTCCCAAGGCTAGAAACGCCTTTCAATTTGATCTCCCTCCCAAGAGTAACAACACACACACTGATCATCCTACTTGTGATGCTAGTTAACCATTGCATGCTCTGGACACACTCTGTGAAGTGCAGTACTTCACAATGCACAATAGTGCAAAGCTACATCACAGTTGGTTGTGTTCACAAGTGCAACAGATCACACCTGACCACATCCAACTCTGCCATTGGGTGTGGTCAGTAATGTTACAGAATTGAACCTTTCAACCCATAGAGGTCAGTGCAACATTTGTTTTCCTCCATACACAATTTAGTGTGGAGGTGCTCTTTATCAATCTAGGAGGCACCTGAAGAGCACAAGACTGTGCCAATGGTGATCAAGTCTCCAACTTGCCAGTACGTCCAAAAACATCATTCTAGTTATTTAAATGTTATGTATACTTGATTTCCTGACCATGCAGACATGCTTAGGATTAAGGATCATGTCTTTGAATTGGTTTTCCTGTCATTGCTAAGACATCTTGGAATGAAGAACGTTTGAGTAATAGCCCAGATGCAGTGCACCACTTAATAATAGCGTGCTACAACCTACCATAAGGCGAGGCCTCTCTGTCCACCATACTAGAAAAATTATCTTTATAAAAATGTGATGTACTGCAGACAAGCTAGTAAACAGAAATCACACCCCACTTTGTGGTTTAACATAATTCAGGGACCTACAGCCTACAATGCTCCCACAATACGCTGCATACATGAAATACCTCTTGGCCTGCATAGCCTAGGCAAGCTGAAAAGATGGAGTGAACCTTAATGGGAAGCATCTAATGTTACTGCTAATACCCTGGGGTATGGTATAGTGCCATGTAGGACAAACAGTCTGAGAGAAGTCAAAACACATAGGGATCATTTACAGAGCAATATGCTGTACTGAGCACTGTCACATGTGGTAGCTAATTAATTCAGAGGGGATCTATTTATAGTATTCAGAGAACCTTTTTATGTTCAACCAGTGAAGTGCATGATCAACAAATACCTCAATTTAAGGATAAAGGGGAGGCCATTACTCCATGAGAGATGTGACATTTGAAAGAGGTAGCAGACAAATTGAGAGTTGCTTTTGTGCCTCTGGAAACTTGTGGCTAACAATTATTAAATCATTTCAAACATTAATTTTCAGTATTGTGCCCTTTGTGCCCTGTACTGTCAGGTTATTAAAGATTAGGCGGCCAGGTCTGGAAATTCTTGACCACTAGCGGGCAGAAAGACTCTAAAACAACCTGACAACATTTAGCATTTACCTTAACATGGTGTTATGGCTAATATGTTAACAAACAGTTGCCTACTTACATATCCAGCAGAAACAGAGCAACACGGACATCCCTTTGGTCTCCTTTGTCTGGCCACCTGTTGAACGTAATTCCAATATTCACTGGCATTTTAGCCTTCTTGTTCTTCTAAGTCATGAGACAAAAAGTCTTCCTTTTAGCTAGCTAAATGTTCAGCTTTCTTCTCCAGCTCGATTTCACACAGGGCAGGTTGTGTTGGTGACACCCTTATTTTCACAAGGCCTGTTAGTTAGGCCTGGTAGTTACAAAATCACTTGGGTTTCAGTAGAAAAACACAACCCTAAAGCAGTGGGCCTTCTGAAAACAGAGCAGATCCCGTCATACTCAGTTAGCATAGCTTAGCTACTGGGCTAGACGTAGCTGCCCAAGGTTAAAATGGGGAGACATTATTTTGGATTTTTCATGTCAGGCAGCCGAAACATGGAACTGAAAATGACTGCAGGCTACACAGACCTACAAAGAGGGATGATTATTTTTGTTGCACTTTGCTATCTTAGCATAGTAGTATAGGGAGCTGCTCCCTTAACAATAAGTGAATCGTAATGTTAATAAAGACCCTATAAACAGAATGATTTTAATCTGTTGCCACAATTTTAACCAACCAGAAATCGCTCACTGAAATGACTCAGTGCAGCTAATGGACGGAACGGAAAGTCTCCACTCTGCTTGGTTTCAGATGCTTATAGAGAGAAATGTAAAATTTTCGGAACAGTTTGGCTCCCATCATGTCTTAGAAATTTTCTCCAAATTTCCTTGCTTGTGAAGAACTGAATGTGCAGTCGGTGAACATGGGCCACTTTTCACTGAAACTTACACGCACACGCACACACACACACACACACACACACATGCACACACACAGAAAGCCACTGGAGTAGAGACAAGGCTGGGCCATGCCCTTGCGGACTGCCTGTGGCCGGGTTAATGAGCACAGAACTGCAGTCAAATTCCAAGGCTTTGCTTTTCAAAAATGTAATTTAAAAAAAAAAAATCACAAAAATCTATGTCACCTGTTTTTCACCAAATGTGACGCTTCACGCTTCCAAATGTGTGTCCTTATGTGACATTCAGATTGTGTCTGGAAAAACCTGCTTTTGCCTTTCATTATTCACACAGATGATGTCTCGCACATTTTCACGTGATGCCGCGTCTCCACAAGCGTATCCAACTAAAAGATCATGTGTTTAACCCGCTACCACTCCTCAAGATCCGCATGTGAAAAATAAGAATTAGTGTCACCAAAAAGCAAATAGGAGCTTGCGAACAAGAAGCACAAGCTGAGGGAACTGTGCTTTTTTCCCCCTCTCTCTCAAGTTGACCCAGGGTTCAGTTCTCCTCCAGATTTACTTCTACCTTCCACTAGCTTTTCATTTTCTGCACCTGTGCTTTGCCCTCATGTCTTTCTGTCCTATTGGTCCATGGGAGCATCAGTGCTGCATCCTGTCCATAAAACCACCTGCTTTTGACCATTTTTTCATCTCCACAAATGAATGAGAACGGACGCTGACGGGCCACAGGACAGAGGACATCACTGTGATCAACCTCCTCAGGGGGTCTCTCTGGACATCCAAGCACCCAGAACTTACGTAAACACAGATTCAAACAAGAGCAAAGTGTCTTACCGTCCGATCATGGTGGAATGCTGCTGGACAGCTGCCTCCAGCAGCCTCTCCAGGATGGTCCACTCTCCCATGGTGATGGCAAACTGGACGACCTATTGGGAGAAACAGGGCTCTTCTTTTCGTCCTCACAGGACAGGACTTGACCTGAGCTACTTTGGACCTGTCATCCGGTAGGGATGCACCCACGTCCCACACCAACTCCCTCCCTGACCTCTACTCGTGCACCTGGCTGCTCATCTTTGTGACTCTGTGTCTTCTCCCGGGCCTGCCCCACCGTGTTTCCTTGTTCCTGATGGAGGAGAGGTGCTGAGCTGATTCTCCCCCCTCCCTCGGTCTCTGCCCTTCACCCCCTCTCCTGTGCAGTGATGCTGGTCCTCTCCCTGCAGCGCCACTCCGCTCTGCACTACAGCATATGCTACAGCTTACTGTATGACAGCCATACTCACCCTCTCTCCTCTCATCTTGTCCCTGTTTGTCTTTTTTTTCCACCTTCCTACCTTGCCTGTACTCCACCGTACCACCCAGAGTCGCCGTTCTACTTCAACTGCACCCCTTGCCATCGGCGCTGTCCTGTCCTCGTCCTTGCATCGTGTAGGATCTCTTTACCTTTGCTGCACCCTTGCTACTCTAACCTAAATGCACATCGTGTCATGATCCTCCTTCGCTCAACGCGCGGCTCCACAAACACACTCGCTCACACGTTGTTCTCGATGACAGCTCCTGATGCCGCGCTCCCGCATCCCGCTGAGGACGACTGATCCACACCAGCGCACACAGCTCCTGCCTGCTGAATGTCATTTGATGACTACAGGAATGGTGTCTCCTGCAGCTCAGTGCATTGCAAGGATTTAAAAACCTACACACACACACACACACACACACACATGCGCACGCTGCCTCCCAGCCCCTCAGTAATAAATTAGCTGCTTTGCTGCATCCAGGGAGGATGAACCAAGGCAGCGCTGCAGACCTGTCGTCCCGTGGTGTCGCCCTGGCTTAATATCAGCACAGTCCAATGGCCAGAGTCACGTTTGCCGCAGAAACCGGGGATGGAAATCTGTCCTGGGAAGTCTATTTCTGGGCTCCATCATCCTGCATCCCTCTCCTCTGCTTCCTCCCTTTCAGCTTCCACTTCCTCCTCCGTCTTCACCCTTTGCTCGTTCTTGTGTGCAGAGCACCGTCTTTCCAGCTATACCTTAGCGACCGGTCCCCATCTCTGCTTTCTCTTTCTGCTCCTCTGTCTCCTCTCTCGTTCTCTGTCACACTCTGTGAGCATGCCTCCCCCACCCCACTCCTCCCTCATAGATCTGTTCTCTCTCTCCTTCCTCCCTGCTTTGGCAAATCTGCTTGGATTGCTACTTGTTTGCAGGAATGCCTCCCGCTGTACTGCACTGTATCGCCGTGGCTGTTTCTGCCTGACGTTATGCACACTGATGAGCTAACTGCAGTCCTTTGTTTCATCCTGGAAGCTTGGTGGGTTTCCCTGTACTTTTCAGATGGGTTCTGTTGCTCTTTTCTCATCCCACACCACAGGAATGGGTTTACTGCTCCACTCTGTCCTCCATCCACCTCTTCCTTTCTCCATCTTACTGTATCACTGATGACACACCTCTTTTCCTGTGATCCGTCCTTTTTCTCCACTTCCTCTCCTCATGTCCTTTGTCTTCATTGCCTACTGTCTATTTTGTCCACCTTTGTTGCAGCTTCCCACTGCCCTTCCTTGTCAGGAGAGACAGGGCACCATATTGTACTTTGCTGCTGTGACATTGAAGACTACATTCATTAGATTTACATGATGGTGGTGTGAAAACGAGCTGCTGTTCTCTCATTATACATGCAGCTGTAGGCAGATGAATGCCATAAAAGCTTACTTGCACTCCTGAGAGATATCTGCATAACATGTTTTCAGATGTTGCAAATCCTAATTTTTTTTTCTTTCGACAACATAGTTTTGGTTACATACAAAAGTAAGGTACTGGCGTAGGAGTAGGTATAAGATGCTAACTACAATACAGATGAGGATTCACAGATGAGGATTTTTCCTACATCCCTTCCCCGATCAATGCCGAGTGCACTGAGGAACTTAGCGATCTCCAGTTTACAGAGGCAGATGCGTTAAAGAAACTAAAACACCGGATGGCTTGCATCCTTACATATTGGCATTGATTGCTAATGTAATTGCCAAACACATTTGCCTTATTTTCAACGCGTCATTATCATGGGGTAGATTACCCCAAGATTGGAAGCAAACTAATATCGTGCCCATCTTCAAGAAAGGTGACCGCTCTCTCGTTCAAAAATATAGACCAATAAGCTTGACATCAGTCCTTTGCAAAGTGATGGAAAGTCTGATTCGTGACAAAATCTTGGACCACATCATCAGAAATAATCGTTTTACAGACTGCCAGCATGGTTTTCTGTGTGACAGATCCACTTGCACCCAGCTTCTTACAGCCCTAGATTACTGGTCTGAAGCACTTGATGAAGGTTTGGGAGTTGGCGTAGCCTACCTTGGCTTTCAAAAAGCATTTCAAAATGAGCAAATATTTGCACTAAAACAATAACGTTTATCAGTTTGAACATTAAATTTCTTGTCTTTTTGGTGTATTCAACTGAATATAGGTTGAAGAGGATTTTCAAATCATTGTATTGTGTTTTTATTTACATTTTACATGCATCTGATTGCCCTGGGCATTCTGTGCAAAATTCTGCTTGAAGTGGGGGTGGGCATTCAGCCAAATATTATCTTTGTCGGATTGCCTATTTCAATATAATGTCTGATTTCCTCATAAATAAAGAATAAATCACCAGTCTGTTTTTTTCCTCCTATCCTTTTGTCATTTATTAAATGTGTTCCTCATGAAAACAAAAGCACAAGACAAACGGATGACAAAAATAACACTGTGAAAACTCATCATTTTTTGCTTTTTACAATATGCTGGGGGTCACAGAATTAATTTATTTTTGGTGGGCATTTAATAAATTTTAATTAATTTAGTTTTTGGGTGGGCCTTTAGCCAACTTTCTGCCTGGTGCTTTTTCATCTCTACAGCAAAAAACAAAACAAAAACAAACAAACAAAAAAAAAACTGGCATGACGTGCACAGTCAGTTTCAGTGTTAACCACACACACAATAATTGACTTCATTGAAACATTTTGCACTGCGTTATATTAAAGCAGAAAACTCTGGCTCTCATGGTAGCTTAAAGGACATGTCGCACAGTATTTAACATCCCAGTGAGCAACACAACATCAAAGTATTCATGATTGTAAGTCTATCCACTCACATAGGGTAAAATTAGTGGTTGCTGATGTATTTTATTGCTAATTATTACTCTCGCTGGGTGAGTCAGCAGGTGCACTTCAGGAAAATGCCTTACTCTGCATTTTTCAGCATTTTAGGAAAAGCAGAAACATTACGATGGCCTACAGCCAGAGTGAAATGAATGCTGCTATGTCTGACAATGAAGCTTCTTTGCTTTCATTCAAACATGATGCCTCGGATTTGCAGAGGATGTGCAGAGAAAAGGCGACACACTTCACCCCAAAACTCTTAATTTCTTGAGAGAGCTACAAAATGTGAACAAGCACTATAATATCATTTACGGTGCTGAAGGGGTATGCGAGACTGCAGCTTTTGCCATAATTGATGAGATAATCCCTTGACTGTCAGGTATGAGAGGGTTTCTGGTGAGAAAACGGTTTGACACACAAAGGGGCAAAGGATGCAAGGTGACGCATTTGAGCGTTAGACTGACTCCTGCAACATCTTCTATACCACAAGGTGCACACACAGACTGGAGTCCACCTGGGGTAAATTCAGTTGACTGAACATGATTTGGAAAGGCACACACCTGTCTACATATAAGGTCCCATAGTTGACAGTGCATGTCACAGCACAAACCAAGCATGAAGTCAAAGGAATTGTCTGTAGACCTCTAGGACAGGACTGTCTTGGACACAAATCTGGGGAAGGGTACAGAAACATTTCTTCTGCTTTGAAGGTCCCAATGAGCACAGTGGCCTCTATCATCCATAAGAGGTACGGATCCACCAGGACTCTTCCTAGAGTTGGCCGCCTGTCTAAACTGGGCGATGGTGGGAGAAGGTCCTCAGTCAGGGAGGTGACCGAAAACCCAAATGTCACTCTATCAGAGTTCCTGCATTCCTCTGTGGAGAGAGAAGAACCTTCCAGAAGGACAACCATCTCTGCAGAAATCCACCAATCAGGCCTCTTTGGTAGAGTGGCCAGACAGAAGCCACTTCTTAACAAAAGGCACATGGCAGCCACCTGGATTTTGCCAAAAGGCATATGAAGGACTCTCAGACTATGAGAAACAAAATTCTGTGGTCTGATGAAACAAAGATTGAACTCTTTGGTGTGAATATCAGGCATCATGTTCAGAGGAAAAAAGGGACCATCCCTACAGTGAAGCATGGTGGTGGCAGCATCTGCTGTGGGGATGTTTTTCAGCAGCAGAAACTGGGAGACTAATCAGGATTGACGAAAAGATGAATGCATCAATGTACAGAGACATCCTGGATGAAAACCTGCTGTAGAGCACTCTTGACCTCAGACTGAGGCGATGGTTCATTTTTCAGCAGGACAATGACCCTAAACACACAGCCAAGATATCAAAGGAGTGGCTTCAGAACAACTCTATGAATGTCCTTGAGTGGCCCAGCCAGAGCCCAGACCTGAATCTGATTGAACATCTCTGGAGAGATCTGAAAATGACTGTGCACCGATGCTCCCCATCGAACCTCATGGAATTTGAGAGGTGCTGCAAAGAGGAATGGACAAAACCGCCCAAAGATAGGTGCACCAAGCTTGTGGCATCATAATCAAAAAGACTTGAGGCTGTAACTGCTGCCAAATTCAATTTCTTCAGTTTATTTCATTTCAGGCTCCTCTCCTGTGGAACCCGCTCCCAATTCAGATCAGGGAGACAGACACCCTCTCTACTTTTAAGATTAGGCTTAAAACTTTCCTTTTTGCTAAAGCTTATAGTTAGGGCTGGATCAGGTGACCCTGAACCATCCCTTAGTTATGCTGGTATAGACTTAGACTGCTGGGGGGTTCCCATGATGCACTGAGTGTTTCTTTCTCTTTTTGCTCTGTATGCACCACTGTGCATTTAATCATTAGTGATTGATCTCTGCTCCCCTCCACAGCATGTCTTTTTCCTGGTTCTCTCCCTCAGCCCCAACCAGTCCTAGCAGAAGACTGCCCCTCCCTGAGCCTGGTTCTGCTGGAGGTGTCTTCCTGTTAAAAGGGAGTTTTTCCTTCCCACTGTCGCCAAGTGCTTGCTCACAGGGGGTTGTTTTGACCGTTGGGGTTTTTACGTAAATATTGTATGGCCTTGCCTTACAATATAAATTTGGCGCTATATAAATAAAATTGATTGGATTGGATTGGACTGATCATTTATATAGCACCATATCACAACAAAGTTCCTCAAGGTGCTTCACACAAGTAAGGTCTAACCTTACCAACCCATAGAGCAAGCACACAGGTGACAGTGGTAAGGAAAAACTCCCTCTGATGAAGCCTCAAGCAGACCAGACCCAGAGGGGTGACCCTCTGCTTGGGCCATGGCGCCAACACAATTGACAATACAAATATACAGGAAATTCCGGGAGTCAAAGTTAGTGTACAGGACGGGAGACCTGCAGAAGAAGACATCTACTCCCACTTCTGGATGGAGCCGTACCTCAAACAGAGAGAGAGAAAAAAACAGAATTTGGCAGCAGAAAGACAACAAATACTGTATAATTTGTCAGCATTAAGTAACAAGAAAAACAGAAGAAATACGAAGGTGATCACCGACCACTAGCCCTAAGCTTCACTAAAAGACCCAGACTTTAGATGAAGGTGAGGCTGCGACCTGCTCTGTTTACTAATAAAATTCATTTAAAAGGGTAGAAAGCATAGTACCATATTATGCCAGTATGCCAGCCATACGAAAGAGAAAATAAATGCATCTTAAGTTTGGACTTGAAAGTTTTGACAAAATCTGACTGTTTTATTGATGCAGGGAGATCATTCCACAAAACAGGTGCACCATAAGAGAAAGTTCTGTGACCCACAGACGTATTATTCACCCTCGGGACACAAAGTAGTCCTGCACCCTGAGAACGCAAAGCCCGGGCCGGTACGTAGGGTTTAAGTAGGTCAGCTAAGTAGGGAGGTGCTAGTCTGTGAACAATTTTATAGGTTAATAGCAGAACTTTAAGGGCCCCTTCACACATAGTGCGAATTTGGTCGATTTGTGCAGAAAGTGCACATGAAGCAGGAATCGCGTGCAAAATGTGTAATTTTGTAGCTGCTTCCAACGCCTCGTACACCTGTTGCTACAACTATTTGCACACACCAGCACCAGAGTGTGCGCTGTGCAAGCCCATCAAACCTCTCGTGGCAGGTGTCGGCGGGCAAATTCCAGCTGACACTCACAAACATCTAACACCACTCGAATGGCATTTAGAAAATGTGTGGCCATTTGTACTATTAACACGACAACAGTCAGCAGACGAATTTTGTCGAGCTGGATGTGAAATTTGTCTAAGTGCCCCATGACTGTGAAGTTGTCGAGTGCACATGTGATGTGCCAGAGTGTCGGCTCTCCCCACAACACATGAGTGTGTGTGTTTCGCACCCCCCACCCCAGCAACACATCTGTGCATGTGGAGCAAAGGTACCATGCAGGGTGAGACAGGGTTCCGTACACAAGCAAACTTGGTTATGTGAGATGAGGCTAAAAGTAGGATCCGATAAACAGAGCAGAGTCAAAACACAGCTAGGCAAAACAGGACTGTGACAGATTGCTGGTAAGTGATATAAATCAACAAACGAGCAACGAGGGAGTGAACAGATGCTGTTTAAATAAGGACGGCGGTGACAGAAAAACAAGACGCACATGAGGTACAAAGGAGTTCTGGAAAGGGGGTGTGGTGCTGAACAGATGAGGAACAGTATGCAAGAGTTGTGGATGGAAGGAAAAGTTGGCAAATGTGCAGACAGAAAACCAAGGAAAACTAAGTGGACTGGAAAACTAAAGGTGGAAAAATGGGTGATGTGCTTAAGGCAGACAATAATTAATGGGAGAGCAAAACAAAAGGGGGGAAAACTAGGAAATAATGTGACTAATCTAAAAAGCGGGAAACTAGGAGATCAATAATAATAATCGAAACTAGAACAGAACTGACACTGAATAAAGTATAAAGATAAATGCAGTGACCAATAATAAGATGACAATACAAAATAACTAATAAACAGAGTATGCAATAAATCACAAACGGAACATAATCAGATACAAAACACTGAAGATAAATAATAAGCAAAGCCTGTGACTAAAGCATAATGCAATCAATGTGAAAAACTAAATTAAACTAAGACTGAACACAAAATGAATTGTAACAGAATGTAAAACTCATGGCTACCAGAACACAACCAGAATAATAAGGCATAGAAGATAAATAAGAAACAAGACCAGAGAATACATAATTACCACTGAAGATAACCAATACGAGGTCTGTCCAAAAAGTAATGGACCTTTTTATTTTATGCAAAAAATATATGGATTTGATTCAAGCTTGATTCAAGCCTATCTCGGCTTTCAGTGGCTTACCAGTCGAGTGAGTATAAGAGAAATTGTGGAGAGCTGGGCATGTCCCAACTTGTCCTCTGACACTCCAAAATGGAGGTGTTCTTTGTCTCGCTCCATCAGCGAATCCGTCGTGACGCGCGAAGCCTCCGCACGGCTTTCCATGACAAAATCTCTTGTTAAAAGTGAAATCTGCTGGAAAATGGCTGATGTCCAGCTCTTGTGATAACCAGAGAAATTGCACACGACGGTCCCGGATCCACACAGCCATCCGTTTAGAAATGATCTGGTGGTTTCTGCCTGTCGATCGCGGCTCGGAGCGCGGCACGCCATGTGCCATTGTGGGCCGTCCTTAAAGCGGTAGTAACACTCCTTAATCTCTGTGAAGCCCATAAAATTTTCACGGAAAGCCATCTGAATTTTCCGAATGGTTTCCAGCTGCCTGTCTCTAACAGTTTATGAAAAAATTCTGATGGAACAAAGCCCAAATCATTCTGCCATTTCCTCGCAATGAAAAAACGACGAGAGGGGTGGAACAGTGCTCACTCAAAGCCTGCCCACAGGTGAATGATGCAACCGACAGGCGTGAAAAAACTCACGCATGCGCACGAAGGTTCAAACTTGGCTGACGTAAAAACATATGAATCAAATCCATATATTTTTTGCATAAAATAAAAAGGTCCGTTACTTTTTGGACAGACCCCGTACATACATGACCAATAAAATAAAAGATAACCAAGAACAAAACTAGTGACTATAAAACTATGACAAATAAATGACTGAATCGAAAATGCAATAAATGAGTGAACCAAGAATACAATAAAGAACCAAAACCAGTGACCACAGAATAATACATGAACAGGAATAATCAGAACAAAACTAGAATGAAAATAATCACGTGGCCAAAATAAAACAACTATAAAGTCAAGACCAGGGCAAACAGAAAGAAAAGACAAGGGGACAAAATACAAACTGGAACCCAAACAGGACCGAAACATGACAACATCCAGCTTTTCACTGGTGCAAGGCAATCTTCTAAGGATTTTATGTGGACGTGATTACCAGCAGTTATCGGCATGTATAAATGAGTACCATCAGCATAGCAGTGAAAGGCAGAGGCAATTGCTCTAAGACTGCAAGGGAAGCTCAGCTTCCCCTAAAATGTCAAAAAATAAGTGATCAAATATATACTGTTGTGTGTCATTGACTAAATATGCGCTACAACGCGCTCAACTTTTGTTCAGAATCAGCTTCTTATCACTGGTAATGACGCGGCTTTCCTCTCACATTTCCCGCAGCTTCACTGTGCTTTAAACAGTGTGGATGCTGAGCATCCACAGAGTTGAATAGCAAAGCAAAGAGTGCAGCGAAACGAGACGAGTCATTGGATAAATGCTGGGCTTTGTCCCACCCATTGGACGCTGAACGTCTCTGGGGGTCTATGGGGCAGTCGGCTGGCCTCGGCTGGCCCGGACGCTCAGCATCTGCATGATGATTGGATGATCTGTCTGAGGCTGAATCCCTTTTTGATTGACAGCGAAATGAGCGAATCAGCGATCTTTTGGTGTAAACATCCGTGGGAGCATTTTTTAATTTTCATTCTGTTCTGAGTTGAACCGGAGACTTTCCTAATCCTCTTAGCGGCATTTTCTTTGTTAAAAACAGACTCTTTTTCCAGGCTAAGTGAAGATCTTGTAAATTAGTGAGACGCCATTTCCTCTCCAACTTACGGGTTATCTGCTTTAAGCTGCGAGTTTGTGAGTTATACCACGGAGTCAGGCACTTCTGATTTAAGGCTCTCTTTTTCAGAGGAGCTACAGCATCCAAAGTTGTCAACAGTGAGGATGTAAAACTATTGATGAGATACTCTATCTCACTCACAGAGTTTAGGTAGCTACTCTGCACTGTGTTGGTATATGGCATTGGAGAACATAAAGAAGGAATCATATCCTTAAACCTAGTTACAGCGCTTTCTGAAAGACTTCTAGTGTAATGAAACTTATTCCCCACTGCTGGGTAGTCCATCAGAGTAAATGTAAATGTTATTAAGAAATGATCAGACAGAAGGGAGTTTTCAGGGAATACTGTTAAGTCTTCTATTTCCATACCATAAGTCAGAACAAGATCTAAGATATGATTAAAGTGGTGGGTGGACTCATTTACATTTTGAGCAAAGCCAATTGAGTCTAATAATAGATTAAATGCAGTGTTGAGGCTGTCATTCTCAGCATCTGTGTGGATGTTAAAATCGCCCACTATAATTATCTGAGCTAAGCACTAAGTCAGACAAAAGGTCTGAAAATTCACAGAGAAACTCACAGTAACGACCAGGTGAACGATAGATAATAACAAATAAAACTGGTTTTTGGGACTTCCAATTTGGATGGACAAGACTAAGAGTCAAGCTTTCAAATGAATTAAAGCTCTGTCTGGGTTTTTGATTAATTAATAAGCTGGAATGGAAGATTGCTGCTAATCCTCCGCCTCGGCCCGTGCTACGAGCGTTCTGGCAGTTAGTGTGACTCGGGGGTGTTGACTCATTTAAACTAACATATTCATCCTGCTGTAACCAGGTTTCTGTAAGGCAGACTAAATCAATATGTTGATCAATTATTATATCATTTACTAACAGGGACTTAGAAGAGAGAGAGACCTAATGTTTAATAGACCACATTTAACTGTTTTAGTCTGTGGTGCAGTTGAAGGTGCTATATTATTTTTTCTTTTTGAATTTTTATGCTTAAATAGATTTTTGCTGGTTATTGGTGGTCTGGGAGCAGGCACCGTCTCTACGGGGATGGGGTAATGAGGGGATGGCAGGGGGAGAGAAGCTGCAGAGAGGTGTGTAAGACTACAACTCTGCTTCCTGGTCCCAACCCTGGATAGTCATGGTTTGGAAGATTTAAGAAAATTGGCCAGATTTCTAGAAATGAGAGCTGCTCCATCCAAAGTGGGATGGATGCCGTCTCTCCTAACAAGACCAGGTTTTCCCCAGAAGCTTTGCCAATTATCTATGAAGCCCACCTCATTCATCAATCAATGAAGGCCCTCGCATTCAAGTGGCAAAACATAATGAAGCAGTTACACAAAACAGAGCTTTCCTAAACCGCCTTATTGATGTGACTTCCTTGCTTGGCCGTCATTAGCTGTCATTTAGGGGGCATGATGAGAGTGATGAATCATCCAACAAGGGGAATTACAGGGAGTTTAATGAAACATTAGCTAAATATGACTCTGTCCTGGCCATACAATTCCAGTCATCAGCTGTGTTTTCTGGTATGTCCCATGCAATCCAAAATGACTTGAGATCAAGGATGAAATCCAGGCTGCTCCCTTTTTTGCATGGTAGGTGGATGAAGCAACTGATATAGCTTGCCATGCTCAACTCTCTGTCATTGTTCGCTATGTGGATAGGGCAGGTAAAATTCAGGAGTGCTTTATTGGATTTTTTTTTATGTTTCTGGGGGAAGAGATGCTCAGTCTGTTTTTGAAGTCTTGAATGAGAACATGCAGGGCTACAATTTCAGGGAGAAACTTGTGGCGCAAACCTATGATGGAGCTGCTGTCATGGCTTCAGCTCTCAATGGTTTGCAGGCCAAAGTTAAAGAAATAGCCCCCAGTGCAATGTTTGTGCATTGCTATGCACACAGACTGAATCTGGTTCTGTCTCAGGGGGCTAAATGCTTATCTGAGTGCAGAATATGTTTTGCATCACTCTCTGGGTTTGCCACATTTTTCTCAAAATCCACAAAGAGGATGTCTTTTCTTGAGTCTGCAGGCTGCTCAAGGTTGCCCAGAAATGCTCCTACTCAATGGAATTTCACATCACGGATAGTGAGCACTGTGGCAAACAATTTTGATGCCCTTCTGCAAACTTTTGAGATGATCATTGCAGATAAGTCCATGGATGATGACACATTAGACTGTGCCAAAGGCCTTCTGATGAAACTGGAGGATTTTGAGTTTGTGTTCATGTTGTACACATATGAACAAATCTTCTCTGAGACTGATGTGGTGTTTGACATTGTCCAGCAGAGAGCTAAGGATGTTCTGTACTGCAAGAAAAGAGTCTCTTCTTGCTTTTGTCAAAGAGAAGAGGTCAGAGGGGGCTTGCCAAGCTGTTATGCCAAAGCAGCAGATCTCACAATCAGACCCACAAACGAGCCCCTGACAAACGCTGTCTGTCACAACTACAGGATCCCAAGGAGCGCTACAGAAAATCTGTACATGGCCATCCTAGACAATCTCACAGAGCAGCTACCTCGGCGTTTTGCAAATTTGGAAAGTCTGCGCTTCTTGGATTGGTCAATCCAGGAAATTTGATGAGATGAGACAAGTGTTTCCAGAGGAGGCATTTCAGAGTATCCTGAAAAGTTTTGGCCAGTTCTTTGATTCAGGGAGACTGAGGTCTGAACTTCAAGTCCTATATTCAAACCAGGACTTGCAGGGCAACAGGGGAAAGCTATGTGATTTCTTGCTGTTTCTGAAAGACATGGAGTTGGACAGTGCAATGCCTCAGGTGTACAAACTATTGTCATTAGTGGCGATGATTGGAGCTACATCTGCAGGTGTAGAGAGGAGCTTCTCCTGTTTAAAGCGGCTCAAGTCTTACACCCGCAACACCATGGGCCAAGGCCGTTTAAGCTGCCTAGCTCTACTGGCCATTGAGAGGACACTAGTCAAGTCCCTGGAAAAGGCACCTTGTTGGTACAACAGGGTCACAGATCATTTTCTTGAAAAGGAACGGAGGGTAGAATTTAAGTATAAATAAACTGACACATTCCACGTCCCAACAGCCAGGGGCTGTGAGCATGGACCGGGCCGCCGGGCCACCCGCCCTCGACGGCCACCCAATCCTCTCTGCACCCGACCCCCATGGGCCCCCTCTGCAGGTGGTGAACCCACAGGAGGGCGGCCCACGTCGCTCTTTCGGGCTGAGCCCAGCCGGGCCCCATGGGTTAAGGCCCGACCACCAGGCACTCGCGCGCAAGCCCCAACCCCAGGCCTGGCTCCAGGGTGGGGCCCCGGCTCCGCCATACCGGGCGACGTCTCGGTCCTTGATTTTTTACTGGTCATGGAGGTTCTGAACGGCCCTTAGTCTGACCTGTCACCTAGGACCTGTTTGCCTGGGAGACCCTACAGGGAGCACAAAGCCCCCGACAACATAGCTCCTAGGATCATCCGGGTACGCAACTCCCCCACCACGATAAGGTGGCAGCTAGAGGGGGAGGTGGAGGAGGACTATCGGTCAGCCTCGAAGAGTTTCTGGCAAACCGTCCGACGCCTCAGGAGGTGGAAGCAGCTCTCCACCAGCACTGTTTACGGTGCGGGTGGG
The DNA here is from genome assembly GCF_902500255.1 of Thalassophryne amazonica. Classification (NCBI taxonomy): domain Eukaryota; kingdom Metazoa; phylum Chordata; class Actinopteri; order Batrachoidiformes; family Batrachoididae; genus Thalassophryne; species Thalassophryne amazonica. Next base: position 88,409,645 of record NC_047111.1, read on the forward strand.
GAGCTGTTGACACTGACTGGGGATGTTGTCGGGCGGTGGAAGGAGTACTTCGAGGATCTCCTCAATCCCAACGTCTTCCAAAGAGGAAGTAGAGACTGGGGACTCAGAGGCGGACTCATCCATTACCCAGGCTGAAGTCCCCGAGGTGGTTAGGAATCTCCTTGGTGGCAAGGCTCCTGGGGTGGATGAAGTCCGTCCTGAGTACCTTAATCTCTGGATGTTGTGGGACTGTCTTGGCTGACACGCCTCTGCAACTTTGCGTGGCGATCGGGGACAATTCCTCTGGATTGGCAGACCAGGGTGGTGGTCCCTCTGTTTAAGAAGGGGGACCGGGAGGGTGTGTTCCCAACGATAGGAGGATCACACTCCTCAGCCTCCCCGTAAGGTCTATTCCAGAGTACTGGAGAGGAGAATTCGACCGATGGTCGAACCTCGGATTCAGGAGGAGCAGTGTGGTTTTCGTCCTGGTCGCGGCACACTGGACCAGCTCTACACGCTGCATCGGGTGTTCGAAGGTTCATGGGAGTTCGCCCAACCAGTCCACATGTGTTTTGTGGATCTGGAGAAGGCGTTCGACCATGTCTATGGGCACCCTGTGGGGAGTGCTCTGGGAGTATGGGGTCCGGGGTCCTTTGCTAAGGGCTATCCGGTCCCTGTACGACCACAGCAGGAGCTTGGTTCACATTGCCAAACCTGTTTCCAGTGCATGTTGGCCTCCACCAGGGCTGCCCTTTGTCACCAGTTCTGTCATTATTTTTATGGACAGAATTTCTAGCCGCAGCCAGGGTGTAGAGGGGGTCTGGTTTGGGAACCACAGAATCTCATCTCTGCTGTTTGCGGACAATGTGGTTCTGTTGGCTTCATCAAATCAGGACCTTCAGCATGCACTGGGGCGGTTTGCAGCCGAGTGTGAAGCGTCCGGGATGAAAATCAGCACCTCCAAATCCGAGGCCATGGTTCTCGACTGGAAATAGGTGCTTTGCCCTCTTCAGGTCGGTGGAGTGTCCTTGCCTCAAGTGGAGGAGTTTAAGTATCTCGGGGTCTTGTTCACGAGTGACGGACGGATGGAGCGTGAGATCGATAGACGGATCGGTGCAGCATCTGCAGTGATGCAGTCGCTGTATCGGACCATCGTGGTGAAGAGAGAGCTGAGTAGGGGGCAAAGCTCTCCATTTACCGATCGATCTACGTTCCGATCCTCACCTATGGTCATGAGATTTGGCTCATGACCGAAAGAACGAGATCGCGAGTACAAGCGGCCAAGATGAGTTTCCTCCGCAGGGTGGCTGGGCGCTCCCTTAGAGATATTGTGAGGAGCTCGGTCACTCGGGAGGAGCTTGGACTCGAACCGCTGCTCCTCCATGTCGAAAGGAGTCATTTGAGGTGGCTCGGGCATCTTTTCTGTTTGCCCCCTGGACGCCTCACTGGAGAGGTGTTCCGGGCACGTCCCATTGGGAGGAGGCCCCGGGGAAGACCCAGGACACACTGGAGGGACTACATCTCTCGGCTGGCTTGGGAACGCCTTGGGGTTCCCCCGGAGGAGCTGGGGGAGGTGTTTGGATCGGGAGGTCTGGGCGGCTTTGCTTGAGTTGCTGCCCCCGCGACCCGACTCCGGATAAAGCGGAAGAAAATGGATGGATGGATAAACCGACACATTTTATGATGTAGGCCGAAATTGAGCTTCCCCTCCTTGAAAGACCAGCATCTGCCACTGGTGAAAGGTAATCCCAAAACACCGCAAGATGTGCCCAAGGGGTGCTATATAAAGGGAGAAAAGCAGGGGGCCTAAGACGGACCCCTGTGGAACCTCAAATTTCATGTCACTAAGGTTAGAGGTAGTGTTGTTGTACAAAACAGTGAGAATGACTGGTCAGGTATGACGTCAACCATGCAAGGGCACTCCCAATAATTCTAAAATGATTCTCTAGCCTATCAAGTAGAATACGGCAATCAACGGTATCAAATGCAGCACTAAGATCTAACAGCACCAGAACCATAGTGGTGTCTGAATCCAATGCAAGCAGAAGATCATTCACCACTTTAGTGAGAGCTGTCTCTGTGGAATGATATTTTCTAAAAGCAGACTGCAGTGGCTCAAAAAGATTATTCTCAGTAAGGTAGTCCACGAGCTGCCATGAAACCACCTTTTCCAGAATTTTAGAGCAAAATGAAAGATTTGATAACGGCCTATAGTTTTTCAATATACTAAGGTCAAGATTATATTTCTTACGTAATGGTTTAATCACTGCAGATTTGAAACATTTAGGAACAGATCCACAGGTTAATGACAGATTAGTGATTAATAATTTCCAGCACAGTCGCTCCAAGAGTGGGCCAGAGGTCCTTAAACAGTTTTGTTGGCATAGGATCAAATAAGCAGGTTGTGCTTTTTGTAGACATTTTGTAGACATTACATTTTGTAGACATTAAGTTTGTCAGCACATCTAGTGAGATACTATCAAATTCTGTAAATCTAGGTAATACCTCAGTAATGGCACCCACCTCAATAGCAGGATGTAGTGGCTGGGTTAAGCCATGCTGGGATATGTTTAACCTAATGTCATCTATTTTCCTCTCTACGTAATCTATGAAATCTTGTGCTGTAAAAGTAGAGTGAGTTATGGTTGTTCATGAATAAGTGTTGCCACCATGTCAAACAACAACTTTGAGTTATGCTTATTTTTGTTGATCAGATCAGAGTAATCTGTCTGCTTTGTAGCCAGTAGTGCATGCTTATAGTCTAAGATAACATCACGCCACACAAGGTGGAATACTCCTAATTTTGAACTATTCCATTTTCGTTCTAGACCTCTAGCTTTGTGCTTTAGGTCATGCAAGTAATCATTGACCAAAGTGACTGTGTTTTGGGAGGGTGTGGTTTTAATAAAGGTGATGCAATCATGTCGAGTGTAGTTTTGAGCACTGAGTTTAAACTATCCACAAGAATGTCTACTGATTGAGCAGTTTCCAGATGTGAAGCTAAGATACCAGGCAGTCTAGCTTCCAGTTCAGTCCTAGTTGAGGAGTTGATGCATTGCCACAGTGATAAATAAGGTTGTTGTTCCACTAAACATGGCAGCGAAACTGTAAATCTAATAAGTGAGTGATCAGAGACCATCGATGCAAGAGGAATGATGTCAGTATTCGTGACAGCAACACCACGGGCGAGAACCAAATCCAGGGTATTTCCACTAATGTGCATTGAATCCTGATTGTATTGCTGAAATCCTAATGCATCCAATTTCCTTAAATGATTTGCAGAGGGGATCAGAATTAAGGCTTATTTATATGAATGTTGAAGTCACCAACAATCAGAATGTTATCTGGACTAGTTGACAAGTTAAAGATAACTCACCAAATTGATCTAAGAATTCAGAGTATGGGCCAGAGGAGCTATATACAGTGACAAAGGAATATGGCTGATTTTTCATGTGACCTTGGCAATACGTAGCATTGTGGGCAGAGCAGAGAATCAGATGTTCAAACAAATGATATTTATGACCCCCAACAGCTAATAAACTAAACCTAGATTTATAAGTAAGAGCAGCATCCCCACCTTGCTTTGCATCACGAGGGATGTGACTAAATGCGTACACCGGTGGGTCCTAATGGTACCCTCCCTGTAGAGCTCTATCTCTGTTTGCAGGCAAGATGGCAGCTCCTTTCCCAGTAGGATGAAGGCTGTCCAGCATCAGCAAGCCACAGCGGCCCCAGAACAAGGCCAGTTATCAATAAAACTATAGCCTTGCTGTCTACAAATTTGCGCCAATTTAAGCGCCATTTAACAATGCCAGCCTGCTAAATGCCTCATCATTACACCCGGAGGGGAGGGGACCAGAGACTATTAATTGATGCCGACACATATTTCTAGCAAGGTCACAAGTCCTCTCTATGTCCATTTTTGTGACCTCAGAGTGCTTCATAATAAACATCATTGGCACAAACGTGAATAACTATGTGGCTGTATCTAGTGTCATGTTCCTTTGTCCTTTGTCCTTCTGCAGTGTCAGCACCCTAAGATGAGAGGCAATGTCTGTAGCTCTGGCCCCAGGAATACATTTAACGTCAGCCGGCGTCTGTAACCTGACTTTGCAGGTGATAGAATCCCCTATCATTAAAGCCTGGTGGTTGTGGAAGTCACCCGTGGGTTCAAAGAACTCACAACAGGCATATCCAAGGCAGAAAACTGGTTCACAGTTCGCAGTGGCGAGTGTGATCGGGGTACCGCAACCGGGCACCAAGCCCTACGTGACTTCCTTCTCCTAACCATGGTCCGAAAGCCATCATCCACAGCCGGCATTTCTAGGCTTATGCTAATGGGCATGCTAGCCAGCCCAACACTAACCTCGTCTGGAGGGCCCGTAACATCTATATCCACTGAATTAAGAAACTGTTATAGCTTACGGCCACAGTTCTCTAATAGAGCCACCTTATCTGCCAGCATCACGCAGGATTAATGTGACGTATATCCGATGGTTAAGCTCTGACGTAATGCATCATGTGATAAATCTGTATCCGGGTCCAAAGACCTGCAAGTTTACAATTTAAGTTACGTCTGTATGATCCTTTTAAGGATCTATAGTTTAAGTTTAGTTTGTGTTTACAGTGTGCACAAACCTCCGTCCCTCCCTTCGCCCCCGCCTCCGCTAACCGCATTCGTCTGTTTCAATGGTAAGAACACTTAATAAAACTTTCTTTTTTTACTTTATGTATTTTATTATGCACAGGTAAAATATACATGTCTGTTTGCTAATAAAAATATTTTTTCATAATTTAGAGTGATTTGGGGATGTTTTACAAGGTTGGAACAGATTAAAATTATTTTAGTTTTTTTCAATGGGGGAAATTCATTTGAAATATGTGCAGATTGGCTTAGGAGCTTGGTCACAGAACAAATTAAACTCGTAAATCAAGGTTTCTGTTGTGTGGGCCGCTGAAGAGGAGGTACTGCTGGCCCACCACCAGATGGTGCCCTGCCATGTTGGCAGCGTTTGGGTCTCTAGAGGGGGCACTGGCCTTTTTGGTACCACCAGGTGTGCCTGTTAGGCTGTCATCAGCTGTCTGTCATCACTCATCACCACATCCATAAAAGCCTGTGAGAGACACCAAAACTCTGCCGAGTTATCAGCTTACCACACTGGTAAACCTACTCAGCCGTTTTGTGCCGTATGCACATTCATTGCTACTGAAGTCTTTGCAGTTGTGATTTATATACTTGCAGCTCGTAGCCAGGTTTGTGGGAAGTTTGGAGGAGTTGGCGTCTCCACCCCTCACTTCTTACTTGCTAAGTATTTCAATTGACACTGCACGTTTTCCAGTTTTTCTCTGCACTCTGGGAGTATTTGGATTTATTCCTTCAGGAGGATTACCGAGTTTTGCTGACTGTTTGCTGGGTGTACACACACCCACCTAAACTGTTTTTGCTCCTGCCAGCAGTACCGGTCCGACAGCCTCGAGCGGTGGCCACCTGTGGTACCAGGACTTGGCGGCTCTGGTGTATTGCAGGCCTCCGGCTGGCGGTGGAACTTCGTGGGTTCCGGCTCTTCTCTGGATAGGCGTCTCCTACCCTCGGGCCTGCCCATGTGTCACCATGTTCTATTATTAATTGGACTCAGCATATTCATAACCTGTTTGCACTTTTGCATAATAAATTGTTATTTATTGGTATTCCTATTGACCGCTCATTTACGCCCCCTAACGTGTGTCCGTGCATTCACTTTCTCAACAGTTTTACTGTACTACTAAAATGTAATTTTTTTTATGCTTTTCATCATGTTAATAAGAGATTCCATCCATGAGACCCTGAAAACTTGCTAAAACAAATATTACCAATGATCCGTGTTTGCTACGTTTAACTTGCGTACAATTTAATAAACGCAAACTGAATTTCAGACATCTTATATATATTACCACATAAAACAAATGCAATAACAACATCTAAAAACCCAGTTAATATATCCAGGAGAGTTTTAGGCACAATACACAAAGAGTTTTATGTTGCGATGTTAACGCTGTTGCCCATGTGCAGCGGTTTAAGTGCAGCATGATCAGAGCATCTCAGTGCAGTTCTCAATGTTAATGACAGCGCGCCTTTTTTTATTTGGACCCGGAAGTTGAAAATCACATGATGCGTTATATCACACTTAACAACCGGATAGTAGTGTACTTTGTCCACCAGAAAAATCCAAGAGTGTAGCCAAGCTTGTGCAAGCTGACCGCTAACGAAAACGCTAACCACTCCTAAGATTCACACAGAAGTAAAATAGTGAGCTACAATTCACAACAGTTACACTGAAACCTAACAGAAGTATTAGACTGGTAACAGTAATAAAAGAAACGATTACAAAAAAAGTGTAGCCGAGCTAGCACAAGCTAACTGCTAACAAAACGCTAACCGCTCTAAGATTCACAACAGGAGAAATTTAGTTAAATAAGATTCACAATAGATGCACTAAAAAACTAAAAGAAGTGTTAAACAGAAATAGAAGAAACAAACACAACCTTGCAGTGATTAGAAGGGCATCAAATTCAGCACACAGTCCATCGCAAACAAGTTGCGAGATTTTTGTGAACGAGCGTTGCTGCCAAAGGTGCATCAACAAAGTAGTGACCAAAGGGTGTGAATACTTACACAAATTTTGTAATACACGTGCAATAAAATATTAATAATAAAAAAATTTTTCATGTTGTCTTTATAGGGTGGTGTGAGTTGACTTTTGAGTGAAAAAATTTAATTTACTCCATTTTGGAATAAGGCTGTAACATAACAAAATGTGGACAAAGTGAAGCGCTGTGAATACTTTCCAGATGCACTGTACATCGGAATATTCAAATCCAGCCTGGGAGCATGCATACTGGTGTCACACTTTGCCATATCCACGACACCACTGAACTGCCTTGGATCCTGGATGGCAACCACCCAGGCAGACAACCAGTCCATCCCCACCTCTTGAAAGGAACCATCTATCACCTGCAGCCCAGTGAAATGTGAGCATTCCCTTGGCCTTCTGCAGGTGCTGGGGCCCTCCACACTGAGACTCCTCTATGCTGATATCATGCACAGAGAAACACACCACATGACCCCACATGTGAGGAAGTTCATAACTGCATACAAAGCATTAGCGAGTGATCTTTTTACTGCGTATGTGCATTAACATTGGTGCACACATGCAAAATTCTGCATTTGTAAGCATGTTTAAAAGAATGAGAGCAAGGACGAGAGCCAAAGAGGATTTTGTTAGTTCAGCATCTTCAGTGGGGGAGGCTTGGGGTCTTTCCCATACACAGGCCATATGGCGGATGAGTGCTGCTTGGGGTGGTGGTGGTGGGGGTTCTGGCAGTGGAGTGTGATGCTGTAATTCGGTTCCAGAAGCCCTGACATCAGTCGCTCAACACTTTGTTGTAATGGCACATGAATGGGAGAGAGAGAGAGAGAGACGCAGATGTGGCTCCAGTGACCTAGAACAGCCAGCTCAAGCATACATAAACACACATACTGTACTCACACAGTCATAATTTATCAGCGTAATTCACTTAAGCCAAATGTGTGCTCGAACAGTGCATGTTTTCTACTTGAATTAAAGGCTAAGGTCCCTTTTTACATCACATTTTGCATCAAAGTATTCCAGATAAAGAATTCCAGATATGTGGTAGCCCCAGGACTATCTGATAACTGATTTAACAAGTACTAAACAACTAAAATACTGTATACTAAATACAGTAATGATTATTGGAAAATCTGATGTCACTGATTATAAGGTACATCAAAAGCGACCTGATTCTGAGACTAGCAGGATCTAAAGCTAATTTAATCTAATTCTAAACTGAATCGAAAACTAAAAGGAAACCTACATGCATCAAAAGATAACCAAATCTGACCTATCTCAAGATAAAGGCAACCAAAAAATCAACCTCAATTTAAAATTAGTTACATCAAGAACCAACAAAATTGAAAATAAACTGACTAGCTTCCTGAATGTATAGCTAACAGGGTCTAATGTTGCTGAATTGAATGCTAACTGAGTATAAAGCAACCTGAATCTAAAACTATCTGAAAAGCTACCCAACTCTAAAGCAAACTAGGGCTAATATAACTGAATATAAAGATAACTATCCTCACCTATGGTCATGAGCTTTTGGTAATGACTAAAGAACAAGGCTCTAGAAAAAAAAGTGGTGGAAACAAGATTCCTCCATCGGGTATCTGGGCTAACACTCAGGGACAGGGTGAGAAGCTTGAATTTCTGGGAGGGACTCAGAGTAGAGCTGCTGCTGCTTCTGGACATTGAAGTGAGCCAGCTGAGGTGGTTCGGGCATCTGGTGAGGATGTTCCCTGGTTGTCTCCCTAGGGAGGTCTTCCAGGTACGTTCAACTAGTAGGAGACCCTGGGGAAGACCCAGGACACACTGGAAGGATTACATTTCCCAGGTGGTTTGGGAATGCCTCGAAATCCCCTGGGAAGACTTAAACCCAATTTATGCTACTCCATATAAGCAACTCCATAGCCATGCTGAGCCCTCTGCAGCATCACAAACCCTCTCTGAGTCCCTCTCCATAGCTTGACATGCACCTCTCAAAAATTGTAGCTTCTTGTTGAGACGATGTGGACCACACAGGCTGTGATTGGTCTGCTAACTACATCATTCCTAGAATCTCTCTTTTCCGGTTTCATAGTCAATGACCTTCATGGGATTGTAGGCCATTCTTCATGAAAAACGTTGCGCCCCCTACTCTTCTGGTAATGAATTGCATTGTGACACCCACCAAACCAGATGGAGAACCTCGAAAGGTTTATGACTGTGTCAGAGCAATTGTGTGGCCACAGAGTTACAGACTAGTAGAAGCATAAAAAGGCCTTTAGAGGACTTGGCTGAGGATAGGGAAGTGTAAGATAAGCTGCTTAGTCTGCTGCCATCGAGACTAAGAAATTTTTAGATAAGACAAAGGTATAACTTTTTTAATTGACAAATTTGGATTAATGGCTTTCTCTATGGTCAATAGCATTTCAGGCCATGATAATGATGTCACATTTTTATCTGATGCCTCCACCTCCATCAGGTCCTTAAATTGTGATCCCAATGTTCATTTAGACCTTTACAAAATTTTGTAAAAGTTTGTAACTTCCTGGGTGTTAATTTGAACCTCCTTTCTCACTGATGTAAAACCTACCCTTATGATCACAAATGTCTCAGTTTTATTGCATTGTAGAGTACAGGTTTTTATGTTATCTGGACTGTTTTAGAGATGGCTCTTGAGGAACCTGGCTTTTGGAGAACCATCATTTTGCTGTGGATGCCTTGGTTTAATTCTTTATATATTTTTTCTTTCCTGCTTTAAAATGCAAGAAGGCACTGGTTCTACAGGTAGACCATTAAATATTGCCAAAGGTGCACCAATTGACCTCTAATTATGCCTGCTAGATTTCGTAAGCTTTTAAAAGCAAGTCAATCGATTTCTGAAATTTTTGGGAATTATCAATGCTGTTTAAAAAGGCATTCATCTTGGTGTATGTAAGCTGTTGACTCGTTAAAAATTTGACAGGAAAAAGAAAAAATTATATGAAACTAACCTCTGACTATTATTAACGACGCAAATGCAACACGTGTATTGTTTGATAACATGGATAACATATGTCCAGTTAAAGAAAATGGGAATTGACGTAAAGGTGTTTTTAAACTTAGGTTCACAACTATGTGTATGTACATACACCCAATAGAGGGCAGCATAGCAGCAGGGCCTAACGACGCTGGTAGCCCACGAAGAAGAATCTGCCCACAGTGGCTACCATTGGAGGAGTAATAGCAGTGCTGAGTTGGCCGCTGTAGTTAGTGAGTCATCTAAAAGTGTTTGGTGACATCAGGGAGCGTTTATTGACCACGAATCCTTTCCAGGGTTTCCGTACAGAGGCTTGGCAAATCACTGGAGCGTGACGGGGCGCACACCTTTGATATCTGATAATAGTTGGTTAGCGTAGCTAGCGTTAGTTGGCTAGCCGAGGCGCTGTGGAAAAAAGGCTCCTATGCAGTCATGTCTACGGCTGGAGACTTCGGAAACCCTTTAAGAAAATTTAAGTTGGTTTTTCTCGGGGAGCAAAGTGGTAAGTATATCGTAGTATGTAGTCAGTACTTGGTTTTGCTGGTTTGGGTTCGATTAACTAGTTAGCAATCCAAGACTAGCAGCACTATTTGGCGTGGTTGTGTCGTCAGCGATTGTTGACGCCAAATCATTCAGGTCCCTTTATTGAATTTATTAGAAATGTTGTGCCTGACAGTTTTCACCTGTTATAATGAGATAAGTGGCTGGCATTGACTGAAATTCTAAACTGTGGGTGTCGTCAAATAATTTAGGACAGCACTTGGTGGTTAGTCTTAGTGAGTCACGTGACATCCCAAAGGTATTCCTCATGGCAGTCAAGCAAATGTCACACAAAAATCAAAAGATAAACTCTTCTCCTTCAGTTGCGCCCGTTAGGGGTCACGGTTGCCACAACAGATCAGTTGTTTCCATTTCACCCTGTCCTCTGTATCTTCCTCTGTCACACCAACCTCCTGCATGTCCTCCTTCAGCACATCCATAAACCTCCTCTTTAGCCTCGTCTTCTCCTGTGGCTCCATCTTCAGCATCCTTCTGCCTATATACTCTGGGTCTCGTCTCTGGACAAGCACGTCTGCACATCTCAAGCTTGCCTCTAACTTTTGTTGACAAACTGTCCCATCTGAGCTATTTCTCTGATATGTTCTTTCCTAATCCTGTCCACCCTCATCACTCTCAAAGAGAATTGCAACATCTTCAGCTCTGCCTCCTGTCTTTTTGTTAGTGTCACTGTTTCTAAGCTGTACAACATAACTGGTCTCACTCCTGGCTTGTAGACTTTCCCCTTCACTCTTAATGGCATTCTTAGGTCAAAAATCACTCCTGCCACTTTTCTTCACCCACTCCACCCTGCCTGCATTCTTTTCTTCACATCTCACCCATACCCTACATTACTTTGGACAGTTGACCCCAAGTATTTAAACTCATCTGCTTTCACCATTTCTACTCCTTGTTACCGTACTTTTCACTTGGGCTCCCTCTCATTCACACACATGTACTCTGTCTTGCTCTGGCTGACTTTCATTTCCCTTCTTTTCAGAGCATATCTGCACATTTCCAGGCTGGACTCAACCTGCTCTCTACTGTCACTACATATCACAATGTTATCTGCAAACATCATAGTCTATGAACTGTCTTATCTCGTCCATCGCCATTGCAAACAAGAAAGGACAGAGCTGATCCTTGGTGTAATCCCACCTCCACCTTGAATGAATCTCTCATTTTTACTGCACATCTCACCGCTGTCACACTATCCTTGTACATGTCCTGCACTACCCAACAATGCCACAACTCTTCTCTTGGCACCCTGTCATAAGTGTTCTCTAAATCCAAAAAAGTAAACATTGCATCTGTAGTGCTTTTTGTCAGCATAACCTGATATTTCTCTTCACAGATCTTCACCTGTTTCTAAGCCTAGCTTTGACTACTCTTTCCCGTAACTTCATGCTGTTGCTGATCAACTTTATGCATCTGTAATTACTAGAGCTCTGCACATCACCCTTGTTCTTAAAAATAGGAACTAGCACATTTCGTCTCCACCCCTCAGGCATCCTCTCGCTTTTCAAGATTTTATTCAACAGTCTGATTAGAAACACCACTGCAGTCTATCCTAAAAGTTTCCATGCCTCCACTGGAATGTTATCTGGACCAACTGCCTTTCCACTCTTCCTCCTCTTCATAGCTGCCCTCACTTCATCCTTACTAATCTCTTGCACTTCCTGATTTGCTTTCCACATAATCAAGCTCTCTCTCTCTCACATTTCAAATGGACGAGGTTGCTAAGGTTAGACCTTTTGTGAAGCGTCTTGAGGCAACTTTGTTGTCATTTGGCGCTGTATAAAATGAAATAAATTTAAATTCTTCATTCATCAGTTCCTCAAATATTCCCTCCACCTACTCAACACTCTCTCTTCACTTTTCAGCACATTACCAACCTTTATTACCCTGACCTGCTGCCACCATCCCATTTCTTTTTCTCCAACTTCTGCCTTATACATTCTTGAACGTTTTCATTCCACCACCAAGTCTCCTTGTCTTTCTTACGCTGTCCGGATGTCACACCTAGGACCATCCTAGCTGTCTCCCTCACCACATCTGCAGTACTTTTTCAGTTGTCCAAAATTGCTTCCCCTCCCTCCAATGTCTCTCTCACCTGCTCACTGAATTTTACACATCAGTTTTCCTCCTTCAGCTTCCGCCATCTGATCCTTTGTTGAGCTCTGATTTTCTTCTTCTTTACCTCTAAAGTCATCCTACAAACCACTGTCATATGCTGGTCTAACTACACTCTCTTGCCACCACCTTACAGTCTCCAATTTGTTTTTGCTTGCATCTCCTACAAAGAATGTAGTCCATGTAGTCCTGTGTGCACCTTCCTCCACTTTTTTATGTCACCCTGTGCTTCTCCCTTAAAGTAGGTATTCAGTTCACTACAGCCATTTCCATCATTTTTGCAAAATCAACTACCATCTGTCTTTCCATATTCCTGTCCTTAAAACCATATCTACCCATTACTTCCTCATCACCTCTGTTCCCTTCACAAACATGCCCACTGAAGACTGCCCCAATCACCACTCTTTCACGCTTGGGTACACTCTCCACCACCTCATCTAACTTGCTCCAGAAATCATCTTTCTCCTCCAGCTCACAACCTACCTGTGGGGCATATGCACTGATGATATTATTCATCATCACCAGAAGATTAATTAACTCATGAAATTAACTAACTAAGGACATTCCTATGGTCATCTGTAGTGAGCGGCATTTGACAAATTGTACTAATGCGTTTGGAAGAACAAGAAATTAAAAATATTTAATTTCCTAGGAGTTGGAAATGTGTTCACATATAAACCTCTCATAGGACAGCATGCTATACATAGGACAATTATGGTGGCTTTCTTTCTGTCTGCTGGAACAGTAATTGTCAGTTTATTTTTCTGGTTGCTCTCACGCAACTGCATTTGCAGTAGGTGTGAAAATTACTTTTTCAGATGTGTCTGAAAAATATAACCTACTTATAATAAACTAACCCTAGCTCTACCCTTACCCTAACCTAAACCCAAAAGAATGAAAAACTGCACCAACAGCAACAATGCCAAGAAAAAAACAACACATGAAATCATGAAAAATAATGCCCAATTTCCATTACGTTTGAGCACGATAAACATTTCAGTGCAGCTCTGATCAGTGCTGCAGTGCTGCCAGGGCTGTGATCAGAGCCACAGACAGATGTGGTCTGTGCAATTATTCATGCCCCCCCAACACACACACCAGTGTTCTGGTCAGTCCAAACACCTGTTAAAATATTTTTTTCTTATAGGCATAACTCATTATAAAGTAATTTTCACACTAAGGTATGGTAGTCATGGAAATGGTGAAACTGAACCAGCCCACGCTTTGCACTGCTGACTCCTTCAAGTCTTAATCATTAATTAGCTTATGAAACTGTAAAAGTCTTTGATTTGTGAAGTTTTTCAACAAGATTTTAATTTTAAAGGTACAGATTTGAAAACAAAGTTTTGATCAAAAAGGTATAATCATGAAATGAGCCAGAGAGTCCAAAAACTAGGAATACCATGATATAACCATTCAAAAAGTTAAAAAATACCCTTTTAAATGGTAAATGGACTGCAATTATATATCTCTTTTCCATTTGCATCACATGATCAAAGCGCTTTACAATAATGGCTCACATTCACCCCGATGTCAGGGTGCTAACATACAAGGTGCTCAGTGCACACCGGGAGCAACTAGGGGATTAAGGACCTTGCCCAAGGGCCCTTAGTGATTTTCCGGTCAGGCTGGAATTTGAACCAAGGATCCTCTGGTCTCAAGCCCAACGCTTAACCACTAGACCATCATCTCTCTGATATTATATTCATTTTCGGCCATATTGCCCCATCCCTAGACTCCTATGTTGTGACCTTCTTACCAAACAATGAGGCAGTGCACCTGTGATCTGACCTATTTCAGGTAACTGATTACTGCTTTCCCCATCCTTTGACACCTTGCTTGCACACAGTGTCACCTTGCAGTATTCAGCTCAACCGTTTGCACAGTGCCCAACAGCACCTCGTTGTTTATATCACAGATTAGTAAAAAGAATTAATTTTAGACGGAGCTAAGATGCTTTTCTAGAATTTCAAACTGAAAACTCCTGTCTTCATCTAGTTTAATCTCTGTCCCAGCAGTGAACTTAATATAAAGGTGAGCGGACTGTGTATGTCAGTAAAACCGGACTTCAGAGACAGCGTTCGGTTAAGCCCCTTTCACACCGGGGCCAACGTAGAGTTGTGTATTGCAGCGTACAGACTACGCTGAGTTATGCAGCTCTACGTTGAGTTTCAGCAGCTCTACACCGAGTTAGCTCACCTACACAGCAGTATGCTGAGGGCTACCTGAGGCAGACGCAAAAAAAATTAAACATGATTTTTCGGCATAGAGCGCAGGACGCAGAAAGTACGCAGTTTTTATGCAAGTCTACACAACACTCCGCTACTGTATGAAGATCTACACAACAATGCGCCACTGTACACCATGCCTCCACAATTCTACACAACCCTACGCCAGGGAGAAAAATCCTTTTAGGTTTTTTTCATCAGTACGTACCTGCATTGATAGATTTTATCCATCTCGCTGGACTTGGCTGGCAGTGAAGCATCAAAACCACTGAAAAAGAAGAGGCGGGCCAAGCTTCCACATCCAGAGGTCATGTCCACGTCCACTCCTCCTGGACAGGTTGCCAGCAAGTGGACATGTCCAAGTCCACTATAACTCCTCATGGGTGGAAGGCCAGCAAGAGGATGTGCACCGTCCACGGAACGCATGCACGATTGCTGGCGGCCGCGACAGGCACTTTGACCTTCTTAAGTTTTCTCATGATTGTGGCATGTTAAATGGAGCCAAGCTCCCTCTGCGCTCAAAGGATTTCTCTCTCTCTCTCTGTGCAGCTACGCAGCCATGACAAGTAGGGATGGGTATTGATAAGGTTTTATCGATATCGATGCCATTATCGACTCTGCTTATCGATCCGATTCCTTATCGATTCCCTTATCGATACCTCGTGAATTTTGTACTAAAAGTAGGTTTTACAGGTTTTCTATGTATTTCCTTGAGTCTTAAAGTAAATAAATATGAAATTAGTCACTGTATCCTTTATCTCTGGACATAAATAAAAATAAACAAAACTGTTTCGCTTTGAAGTTATTAATTCAGACTGAATTCTATCATTCTGTCTTGACTTGTCAGAGAGCCGCGCAACGTTTGGAGCTGTGTGAACAGAACGGAGGATGATTCTCGTTTCTTTCTTTCAACAAGACAGGAATCCCAGTTAGTAACTTTAATCTGCACAAAAGTGAATCACAACTCATATTCAGGGATGAAAGTGGTGAAAAACAAAAAAAGCTGAAACCCAAAATTACCCCCCAACACCACCTGCACGAAAATGTTTGAATTCTAGAAGCTCTGAAATGCAATCTGGGACTATTCCAGATGATAAACTGCAGTGAGTGCAGCATCCATTTAGTGAGAAAAAACAAAACAACTTTCCTTATTTAAATTCATTCCAGTAGTATTCTGCTCTTACTAGGATGCAGCAGTTTTCTAGTTTGGCAGATAGTTCTGGAGGAAATCATTGAAGAAATTAACAAACTGAAAATATGGTTTGACCGAAACAAACTGTCATTAAACTTAAATAAGACAGGAATGAAATGGAGGTGTGAGAGTCACTCGGTGTTCACAGGAAACATTTATTTCTGTATGTATTTATTTATTTATGTTAGTTGCTATTATATATTTTCTATTGTGTTTTTATTCAGGTTCTTTTTGTCTCTTTCTCTAAAATTGTATATAATAATCATTAGATTAATATATAAGCAAAAATAAATTTAAGGAATATTACAATTTGAAAACAAATGCACCCGAACGTGATGACGGCTGCAATTGCTAAATGCTTACTTTTAACATTGAAAATGCCATAGACATGCTAACGCGTTAGCATCGCTCCCATTTTTAAGTTATAAAATACATCTATCAACTGTTTCAGAAGACCATAACAGGTCGGTGTAACATAGAAAAGGTAAATAATACTCACAGATGTATGCTCTTTAGGGTTTTAGCGGGGGAAAATTAAACGAAAGAAAGAAATAAACGAAGCAATCGACCGAAGCATTGCTTCAATCTGTGAACCACGGTTTGATTGGTTCAAGGTTCAAAGCACGCCGCGCTGCAGAAAAGTTGATTAAGGACCCGCTGCAGGGTCTGTAATCAGTGTAGAGAAATGATCATTTTCCTGACAAACACCCGCCAAAACAACGGCCACTCTGAAGGACTGATAACAGAATCGTTAAGCACAAAGCTTATTGATGTCGGTGGATCGAATCATTTCTTAATGATACCCGAAAGGAACCGGTTCTCGATACCCATCCCATACCAATTTTCATAGACAAATCAATAGATACAACACTTGAGTGTGCTGTAATTTAGTTTTGAATTATTTTGTGTAGTTGTGTAGGATCGGCTACTCATGAAATTGCCTGTACTGTGTTTGTTTGCTGCCGTGTCAAGAAGGGTGCTGTCATTCTGGTTTAAAGTCCACGTCAATTATCAGGGATGATTGTCATGTCAGTTTTTTACTGCCCAGGGGGCATTTCTGTAGAGAACAGGATCCTCCAAACCAGCAGGATTCCAACATAACTTTTCCAGCAAAGCTGAGGCTGGTATGCAGATGCTGGTATAACAGAGAAAGAAGGGCCCTGGAATGGTGTATCCACACGGTTAATGATATATACACTGAAATAAAACAAGCACATAAAAATGTGTGCATAACTTATTAGTACACAGTAGTTAATTTACAGTAAATCGTCAATTCAATTTCAATTTATTTTCCTTTATATAGCGCCAAATCACAACAGCGTTGCCTCAAGGCACTTCACACAGGTAAGGTCTAACCTTACTAACCACCAGAGCAACAGTGGTAAGGAAAACTCCCTCTGAGGAAGAAACCTCAAGCAGACCAGACTCAAAGGGGTGACCCTGTGCTTGGGCCATGCTACAAACATAAATTACAGAAACAATTCACAGAACAGTTCACGGACGAATATACAAGAATTGCTGTTGGTGCACAGGACAGGAGGGTCGCCAACACAAATACAACTCCCATCTCTGGATGGAGCTGCACCTTAAACAGAGAGGAAAAAAAACAGAATCAGGCATCAGAAATACAAGAAATACTGTATAATTTGCCAGGATTAATCAACAAGAAAAATAGCAGAAATACTAAGGTGATCGCCGGCTGCTAGCCCTAAGCTTCACTAAAAGACCCAGAATTTAGGTAAAGTTGAGGCCGCGGCCCGCTCCAGTTACTAATGACATGAATTAAGAGTAAAAAGTGTAAAACAAAACTGTACCAGTATGCTAGCCATATGAAAGGGAAAAGAAGTGCGTCTTAAGTCTGGACTTGAAAGTCTCCACAGAATCTTATTGTTTTATTGATGCAAAGAGACCATTCCACAGAACGGGGGCACGATAAGAGAAAGCTCTGTGACCCGCAGACTTCTTATTCACCCTAGGGACACAAAGTAGTCCTGCACCCTGAGAACGTAAAGCCCGGGCCGGTACGTAAGGTTTAATTAGGTCAGCTAGGTAGGGTGGTGCCAGTCCATAAATAATTTTATAGGTTAGTAGCAGAACCTTAAAATCTGATCTCACTGGGACAGGAAGCCAGTGAAGAGACGCCAAAATGGGTGTAATGTGGTCGAACGTTCTGCTTCGTGTCAAAAGTCTGGCTGCAGCATTTTGAATCAATTGGAGACCCCTGATGCCAGACTGTGGTGAACCAGAAAATAGAACATTGCAGTAGTCCAATCTAGAAGAGATGAACGCATGGATCAGGGTCTCGGCATCAGCCATAGACAGGATGGGACGAATCTTCGCTATATTTCGCAGGTGGAAGAAAGCAGTCCTAGTAATAGTTCTAATATGGAGGCCAAAGGACAACGAAGGATCAAAAATTACCCCAAGGTTCCTCACTTTGTCATTCTGATGTATGACACACGAGCCTAGGCTAAGTGTTAACTGGTCAAATTGATGCCAATGTCTCAATGGACCAAGAACCATCATTTCAGTCTAATCAGAGTTTAAAAGTAGGAAGTTTCTAGACATCCAACTTCTCACTGCTGCAAGGCAATCTTCTAAGGATTTTATGTGAATGAGATTACCAGCAGTTATCGGCATGTATAACTGAGTATCATCTGCATAGCAGTGAAAGGTAATCCAAAAACACCACAATATGTGCCGTTAAATGCAGCACTGAGATCTAACAGCAACAGAACTGTAGTGGTGTCCGAGTCCATTGTAAGCAGAAGATCATTCACCACTTTAGTGAGAGCCTTCTCTGTGGAATGATATTTTCTAAAAGCAGACTGCAGTGGCTCAAAGAGATTATTCTCAGTAAGCTAGTCTACGAGCTGCTGTGACACCACTTTTTCCAGACTTTTAGAGCAAAATGATAGATTTGATATCGGCCGATAGTTTTTCAATACACTAGGGTAAAGATTAGGTTTCTTAAGTAATGGTTTAATCACTGCAGATTTGAAACATTTAGGAACAGATCCAAAAGTTAAAGAAAGATTAATCATTTCCAGCACAATCGGCCCAAGAGTGGGCCACAGGTCCACTGATGTTGTTTTCTCCACACAAGCCACTGGATGGATACACTGCCTTTTCTGAGTCCTGGAATCTGTTGGACTTAATTTACATTGTTCATTAAGTACAAACAGTATGGTAAATCTGTCCGCAATAGGCAGTTCTCAAAAAAAAACCAAGTGATAAACAAAGGATACTAGTGAGGGAACCAAGCCACTATGTCACCCATGATAAGTATAAAGAAGTTACAGGCATCTGTGGCTATGATTATGTATATAGTGCAACTTTTATGTATTGCAGGCCGGTTTTGCAGATTCTTGGTGAAGTGGCACAGAGAAAGATGTCCTTAAAAAGAAGACATGAAATTTGAGCCATAGTTTGCCAAAAGGCACATAGAACATGTAAGACTAGCTTTGATCTGTTTTCTTGTATGGAAATCCTTCACTTATCCACTGTTACTACAAAGCTGTGGGTCATGATGCAACAGGGAAAAAGTACAATGAAACTTTCAAAGATAAAGCTCTCTTGGTGCTAGAGCTGAAATGTTTAGTCGAGTAACTCAAATAATTCTAGTACCAAAAAGTTTGAGGCAAATTCTGTGCCTTGAAGCTCTGTTTAACGTTGTAGTACATATTCCAGGCCTGTGTGTGGTGCTGTAACGTCCCCAGAAAAAAACAAAACAGAAGAAGACTAGAGCATGTGCATAAGCCATGTAAGAGCTTCTTCTTCTTTGTCTTTCGGCTGTTCCCGTTAAGGGGTCGCCACAGCAGATCAATCGTTTCCATCTCACCCTGTCCTCTGTATCTTCCTCTGTCACACCAGCCACCTGCATGTCCTCTCTCAGCACATCCATGAACCTCCTCTTTGGTCTCCCTCTTCTCCTCCTGCCTGGTGGCTCCATCCTCAGCATCCCTATATACCCTGGGTCCCTCCTCTGCACATGTCCAAACCATCTCAATCTCGCCTCTCTGACTTTGTCTCCAAACCGTCCCACCTGAGCTGTCCCTCTGATATGTTCATTCCTAATCTTGTCCATTCTTGTCACTCCCAAAGAGAATCTCAACATCTTCAGCTCTGCCACCTCCAGCTCTGCCTCCTGTCTTTTTGTTAGTGCCACTGTCTCTAAACCATACAACATGGCTGGTCTCACTACTGTTTTGTAAACTTTCCCCTTCACTCTTGCTGATATTCTTCAGTCACAAATCACTCCTGCCACCTTTCTCCACCACTCCACCCTGCCTGCACTCTCTTCTTCACCTCTCTACCACACTCTCCATTACTTTGAACAGTTGACCCCAAATATTTATACTCATCTACTTTCACCACTTCTACTCCTTGTAACTGCACTATTCCACTGGGCTCCCTCTCATTCACACACATGTACTCAGTCTTGCTTTTACTGACTTTCATTCCCCTTCTCTCCAAAGCATATCTCCACTTCTCCAGACTAGACTCAACTTGCTCTCTACTCTCACTACAGATCACAATGTCATCTGCAAGACCTAATCAATGTAAAAAGCTACAGCTTTCCAACACTACACGCGGAGTAAAATAAAGCCTTTTAAGAGAAAGAGAGGCACGCTGACCATCTGAAATAGACTTACTGCACATTTAAGGTCTTTTTTAAAAAAACACACAGTTTGGTCTGCTGGCTGCACTCCGCTCTACGTGCACTTTAAGTCAGTCAAGTTGATTTAAAAAAAAAAAAAAGTGCCTTTATTTGGATTCAGTGTTTTCATTGACAGGGTGCAGAGCTGCTTTATCGAAAGCTGCACACCAGAGCCCAATTTTTCACAGGCTGTGCTCACGTTCACGTGCAGCCTGACTGACTGAGGACCGACTGCCTGTGCTGACAGTCCGGTGTCAGGGGAGTGCTCAGCTCCTGACACCGGGAAAGATCCAAAATTTGTAAAGACATGAAAGAATAAATATTTACCCAGGAAAACAGAAAGGGATACACTAAATTTGACAATCTGCATGGTGGCGCAGCGACATTGTGCTATTGCTTAGGGCCTCTTCACACATAGGACAAATGTGGTTGAATTGCACATGAAGCAGGAATCGTAGGCAATACATGTAAAATCGTAGCTGCCTCTAAAGCCTCGTACACCTGTTGCTACAACTATTTGTGCACACCAGAGGCTGAAAGACAAAGTGTGGCTGTGAGAGCCCATTTGATCCCTCTTGCAGCAGGTGTTGGCCAAATTCCAGGTGACGTGCACGCACATCTAACACCGCTGGTTTGGCACTTAGAAAATGTGTGGCCATTCGCACTATTAGCATGAAAACAGTCAGAAGACAATCACTGTCAAGCTGGATGTGAAATTTCTCTGTGTCCCCATGACAGGAGTTGCTGTGTGTGTGTGTGTGTGTGTGTGTGTGTGTGTGTGTGTGTGTGTGTGTGTGTGTGTGTGTGTGTGTGTGTGTGTGTGTGTGTGTGTGTGTGTGTGTGTGTGTGTGTGTGTTTTGCACGCTCTCCCCCACACGTGCGTGTGTGTGTGGGGGGGGGGGGGCGGGGCGTACTTTTTATCCGATTAATGGATTAATCGATTAAAAAATTGTTAGAATACTCTATTTCAAAGATATTCTATAGCTACGGCCCTAATATTTTTTTATCCCAAGTTTTACAGCTTCATGATGAAGTGGTATAGAGGAGGATTTTCTTAAGAAGACCTAAAAGTTCAGCTACATTTTGCCAGAATGTATGTCTGAGGTGCAAGCTTTGATGTTTTGGTGAACGCAAATCCTCTTATTTACCACTTCATGAAGCTGTATAACTGGTGATACAAAAAGCAAAACATGCACTGTGCACAATTTCTCCAATTACAGCCACAGAAGGCTATAATGTCTGGGTTATCTGGGTGTCTCAGTGGCTTTCCTCACTGTTGTCATTCTTGCACAGTCACTCAGTTTTTGAGAACTGCCTACTCCACGCAGATTTACCACAGAGTACCATACTGTTTGTATTTCATCATAATTGATGTAAATAAAGTCTGAGGCATATTCAGTGAATTGGAAATGTTCATGTTTTCATCCCCTGACTTGTCTGAATACAACTGGCAATAAAACAGATTATTTACAGGTGTTATATAAAAGCATTCCATTTAGGGCTGAAACGATTAGACGAGTAACTCGAATAATTCGATTACAAAAAATGTTCGAGGCAAATTCTGTGCCTTGAAGCTTTGTTTAACATTGTAGTACATATGCCAGGCCTGTATGTGGCACTGTAACGTTCCCCCCAAAAAGCAGAAGAAGACTAGAGCATGCCCTTAAGCCTTTTAAGAGAAAGAGGGTCCACACTGATTAGGGTTGGGTATCGAGAACCGGTTCTCTTTGAGTATCGTTAAGAAATGATTTGATCCACCGATAACAATAGCCTTTTTGCTTAATAATTACCTTATCCAGTGGTCTCCAAACTATTCCAGAAAGGGTCGAGAGGGTGCAGGTTTTCTTTGCAGCCACTGACTTCAGCAGGTGATTTCACTGATTAACATCCCTTTGAACAGGTGGGATGAGTTCATCAGTGAAGTCACCTGCTGGAGTCAGTGGCTGCAAAGAAAACCTGCACCCTCTCAGCCCTTTCTGGAATAGTTTGGAGACCACTGCCCTTATCGGTCCTTCAGAGCAGTCGTTGTTTTTGAGGGTGTTTGTCGGGAAAATGGTCATTCCTCTACATTGATTACAGACTCTGCAGCGGCTCTGTAATCAACCGTTTATGCAGTGCGACACCACTTTGAAGCGTGAACCAATGAAGCAATGTGTCGATCCACTAGCTCGTTGGTTCTTTGATTCACTGCTCTTCAGAAACAGCAAATCCACTTCTTAACTCCTCAGAAAGCCATTAAAATATCATGAGTCACTTTTGTTTGGATTAAAGTCACTAACTGGGACTCTTGTTGCAGTCAAGAAATGAGAATCATCCTCTGTTCCGTTGGAACAGCTTCAAACGCTGCGCAGCTCTCTGCTGAGACAGAGTCCGGCCGGAATTAATAACTTCAAAACAAATTGCAGCTTTAAATAAAATGACACCTCTTACAGATGTTGTAAAACAGACAAGAAACTACAATTGACTAAAACTTTTTTTCCTCCCAAAATGAGACGCCCTGCATTCTTTATGAATTACATCTTGACGTGCAGCGCAGCCAGCTGCAAGAGCTCAGCTCAGACGTATGGAAAGACATTATGCCAGTAATGTGTGAAAGGAAATGCTTTTGACAATAACTACAGATTTTATTTCTATTTATGTCCAGAGATCAAGGATCCACCATGTAGAGTTTATTATGTCCAGAGTTTAAGGATCCAGTGACCAATTTTATGTTTATTTACTTTAAGACTCAATAAAATGTTGTTCAATTTCAATTCAGTTTAATTTTAATCAGCTTATAAAGCGCCAAATCACAACAAAAGCTGTCTCAGGGCGCCTCAGATAGAACAGTTCAACATAAACAATTAAATAAATGAAAATAAAAAATTCTAATACATAATTAAAAACAGAAGTAAAAAAAATAAAAAAAAATATTCCTAAGAAAGAGAATAAAAATAGGCTTTTACTCCGAATCTCAATTCTCTTTTTTACCCCTTCCCCTTCTCCTTGGCCCTACGCCTACTCCTTTAAAACAAGGGGTAAGGCGAAGGGGTATGCCTCTAGCCCTATGAATTGAGACACCCCTCCGCCTTAGGAGGAAAAAAAACGGCCCGTGTCAAACTGCCATCTTCAGTGTTTGTTAACATGGCAACCAAAATGCAACTTGTTGCAGTAGCCTGTTTGCGATGTGTCGAAGAAATCTGCGACTTCTATTTCTTTGCATTTACACAGAAAGGCAAGAAAATAAAAAGAGCAATCATGTCATGTTAATTATTGTAATTCATTTGTAATTTATAATAATAATAATTAGTATTACTAATTAATGTTAATAATACTACTAATAATTCATCAATAACAGTAATAATTAATATTGTTTGATTAATCATTAATTGATTTAGTAATTAATTAATTAATTAGTAATTAAAATAAACAAACACTTGAAATATATCAGTCTGTGTGGAATGAATGTATACATTATACAAGTTTCACTTTTTGAAAATGTTTCCCCAACTCTTTGTGTGTTATCAGTCATTTACCTATTGCAATCATTATCATCTATCTTTTTTTTTTTTTTGCAAAACACCCTCAAATGATGACACAAACAAATTATTATTTTCATAACTAAATAATTAAGAAAATGGACTGACCGACTAATTGATTAGTTATTCAGTCCATGAAATGTCAGTATTTTCCATAGCCCAAAATGATGCCTTCAAATGTCTTGTTTTGTCCACAGTCCAGTGATGATCAATTTACTGCCAGATAAGAGTAAGGAAACAACTAAAGTAAACCAAAAAGTGTTCATGTTTAAGAAGTTTGGATATTTAAAAAAAAAAAAAATGATTAATCAGTTGTCAGAGTAGTTGCCAGCTAATTTAGTAGCTGATTAATTGTCCCAGCTCTCCAGCTCTGTAGTAAATAAACCTTTATTGCACTTAATTCGCTTTCACATTCACTTCTAGGTCATGGGGGAAATTGGAATGGGTGCTCGAAATGTTTTTTTTTTTTTTTTTTGGATGACTAAATTTGTGTTGCTCTTTTCCACTAACACAGATGCTCAGGCTAACATGAATAAGCTCACGTTTAAGTTCACACATAACACTGACCCGCTTTATTGGGAAAATGTTCAGAATTCAGAAATGTCTGGGGGAAAAAAACGTCTCATGTTGTCCTTGACGTCTCTTCATGGTTACAGCATATAATAAAGCAGCCGTGCAAAATGATGTATGAAATATGATTGTGTTACACATTCTGCACATTGTTAGTTTAAGGCTATAAAATGACGCAACACTTTGACCGTTTATTTTTTTCAGTGGGAAAAACGTCACTCATCACCAGGTTCATGTATGACAGCTTCGATAACACTTACCAGGTGAGGCTTAACATCTCCATTATTGATAATATCAGAATCTATCTAAAGACAACAGATCAAAGAAGACTATGCATAATTAACTATTTGTTACCTGATTTCAGGCTACAATAGGAATAGATTTCCTGTCAAAAACCATGTACCTTGAAGACAGAACAGTAAGTTTTATTCTAATTCTCGAGTCCTTTTTATCATTATTGGGTCATTCTTGTGCTATGACTATCACGGTGTAAATATTAATACAGTGATTTCCTGGTTTATTTGTCTTTAAAACTCTAGTTACTTTTTGCTCAAACAAAGTCACACTGTCTGGTACTGCTCTCCATGTTTTTGCTGGATACTGGAACCCCTGGACGGTCTTCACTTTTCTGTTTTCTTCCCTCAACACAACTTTTCTTCTCTTTTCTTTCCCTCCATCTAACTCTCTTCATTCCTGTTTTCAAATCAAACACCTTACTTGATCAAGGAAGGATGGTTGATGACAAGTGAAGGGTGACTATTTCTCACCCCCCCCCCCAGGCCCAGACATATTGCTCTCTCTGGTGTTAGTTCACTACCTGCATGCACTCCAGTTTCTCTGTCCACTCTCTTTGCGTATGTCTGTTGCCTTGCTTTGCTTCTCTCTGTCTCTCTGTCTCTCTCTCTCTCTCTCTCTCTCTCTCTCTCTCTCTCTCTCTCTCTCTCTCTCTCTCTCTCTCTCTCTCTCTCTCTCTCTCTCTCTCTCACCCCTCATTCAACAGACTTCATTTTCTTCCTTTTGTTTTTGTCATCATACTTAGTTAATTTCTATCCTTGTACATATTTTGTTTTCATTCCTTGTGGGGTTTTTTTCTTTTCTCTTGCTTTTATTTGTTCTCCCATTCCCTTTCCCGCTCCTACCCACAGATCAGGTTGCAGTTGTGGGACACAGCAGGGCAAGAGCGCTTCCGCAGCCTCATCCCAAGTTACATACGAGACTCTGCTGCCGCTGTTGTTGTCTACGATATCACAAGTAGGTCAACAATCTCATGCAGTCACTCCAGTTTCTAAACTTGGAAAATCTTTGTATGCTGGATTTTGGGTTCTTTGCAAGAATAAAGTAAAAAATATGCAGACAGTGTTTTCCCCAAATTTCTAAAACTGTTTACACAGTTTTCCAAAGTTCAGTTTTTTTGTAGTGTAAACCGGGGCACAAAGTTACATGGAACAAAGTGTAACGGCACACTATCTGGACGCTGCATATGTGCATGCACTCTAACATCTGCAAAATGTCTTGAAAATGACTCCAGAGGTGTTATCAGGTTACAAAAATGGCGTTTTTAGTTTTAGAAGGGTTTATTTGTTGCTAGCTTTTACATAATAGACCAGAAACGAAGCAGTTAGTAAGTAGCTACACCATGACGTGGCGTCATCAAGCTAACCTTAGCAAAATGTCTTGTAAATAAGTTCAGAGGTGTTATTAGGTTCCAAAAACAGTGTTTTCAGTTTTAGAAGTGTTTATTTCTCGATAGCTTTTACATGAGAAACAAGTATGTAACAGTGTTGACAATTAAACCCTGCTGCACCGCATTCAGTTTCATTGCTGCAGTATGCTGAAGGAGGAAAGTGACACCAAGTCTGCTAAAAGTCTCGTTCCAGTTCTCCTCAGCATGCTCCTGCAGTTGTTCCACCTGCTGCATGTGCCTGATGTTTGGGAAAACGAGCAAGATGAGAGTCGCATGGAGCCACACATCTGGCTCTCTCATTTCCTCCTTTCTGCGCCAGTCCATGGCACAGAGCCCAACCAAGCATGAAGTCACAAAGTTCTTCTGCTGTGGATTTTGAGGAGCAAACTGGAGCGATCTGAATTGTTCAGCAACTGACGGTTGCATGAATATGGGGGTTTGTGTGGAGACAATTCGCCTCATTCACATTGTGACAGAACTTAACGATGCGCTGTTACACGCGATAGCGTGCAAGGACGTGGAACATTATTCTTGACCGTGCGTAATGGTTCCTGATAATTCTCCAGCAACACGTGCCATTAATTGTAACACGTTGCAGCAGTTCCTGAGGACACCTGACGTCTCTGCCCCAAATCATCACATTCGTGATCAGCGGCCAAGAATGTATACTTCGTGGCATTCGTGATGTGCCGTCATTATGTGTAATTGCAGCATAACCTACGTCAGAATCCATTCATTCAGTTCCACACCAAACAATTGGTGGCAGTCATGTGCCGTTTTGGTTTGCAAGCCGCAATAATCTCCAATGAAGAAGTGTTACTTGGTTTTGGGAGTTTAAGTCATATTTTTGGAGACTGCGTGGTGGTTCTCCTAATGGTTTACTTTGTTGTGTAAACATTATGAGCTGCGTATTTCTTCCGGTAATGATGCATTAAGTGGAGCTAACGGGTGAAGCTTCTAGCTGCTAAAAATGCTACCGCTGTTAGCATACAGACGAGAGTTTGACTTTCAGTCTGCGAGTCATAGCCACAAGATTGAGTTTGAGCAACGGACAAAAATTTGTCTGAGGTGAGTAATTAAGTTTATCAGCTAACGCTAGCCTTTTAGCTGCAGGAAGTAAAATCAGTCACTATCGAGCTGACTGAATGTTTTGTATTCATAAATTGTTCAACCTATTTTTGTTTTTACCAAATAAAGCTACAGTTTTTTAATTGTTACTGCTGTAACTACAAGAAAAGTCTCAACTTTAAATCACTGAGATTTTTTATTTAATTTTTTTTTAACTGTCAAGTAATCAAAGAAAACAGCACAGCACTGTTTCATATTTATTTTTATTTAATGTGTACTTTTCATGTTATTTTGTCTAAAAATAAATGCCCATTGTTCCTTATAATGTTACTCAAGAAATTTTCTCAACAACAGATAAGTTATGGCTTTAATTTACAGATGAACATCAAAGATTTCTAAAGAATCTCTTTTACTATTTTAATTACAAGTTTTCTAATGTAAGAAATGTTTTAACTTCAACATGTACAGTAATCAGAAATTAACCTTGAAGTTAAAACACATTTGTAAGGATTTTAAGGAGGCCAAGAATTTGAAAACAGAGATTATCGATGGCTCCAAAGTTTGTGCCAAAACTATGAAAAGTCAAAAGTGAGTGAAGGTTGAACAAGTTGATGCATTAATGTGCCTCCTATTGTTCTATTTGAATTGATAATGAGAATTAATATTTTTGAGTTCTTTGAATTGACATTTCCTTTACTGTGTACTTTTCTGAACCTTTTTGGGGGGGGGGGGGGGGGGGGGGTTAAAGGCCGGTACCACAATACAAGAGGTGTGAAAAGACAGAGGTGGAAAACTTGACCTGACCCTACATTTTTTTGGGGGGGGGGGGGGGGGGGGTTGTAAATAAACCTGAAAATGCACCAGAATGAATCTGCAATTTAAAATTTTTCTGGGGAGAACCCCCAGACTCCCCCACCAGGGGCTTCGGGCCTTTGGCCCTTGCCAAAAATTTTCAGTTTTTTTTTTTTTCTATGACCCACTTTCATCACTCTTATAACACAAAGCAGTTTTGGAGAGACCAGCGACTGACATCACAGTGCAGCTGTACTCTGATTGCCTGGCTGTTAAAAAATACATCAAGGTTAGCCATAGACCTTGAACTTATCCAAGGTCTGTGTCCCAAGAATGCTCCCTGTGAATTTCAAGAGTCTGGTAGTAATAGGACTGGACTGCTGAGCACAGAGAGACAGACGCAATACCCGATGGCCATATTTGATGGCTTCGGGTAAAAATACTACATTTTAAAGCATCAAATGAAAAGCACATAAATGTAGTGCACACACATTTGACTCATGTATGGTATGTGTACATACTGTTAAAATACCTTAAGCTGACACTGTAACAGGCTAATGAAAAGTGCATTCTGTATCTCATTTTCCTTTTATTTATGTGAGCAATACATACGAGGTCTGTCCATAAAGTATAGGTCCTTTTTATTTTTTTCAAAAACTATATGGATTTCATTCATATGTTTTTACGTCAGACATGCTTGAACCCTCGTGCGCATGCGTGAGTTTTTCCACGCCTGTCGGTGACGTCATTCGCCTGTGAGCACTCCTTGTGGGAGGAGTCGTCCAGCCCCTCGTCGGAATTCCTTTGTCTGAGAAGGTGCTGAGAGACTGGCGCTTTGTTTGATCAAAATTTTTTCTAAACCTGTGAGACACATCGAAGTGGACATGGTTCGAAAAATTAAGCTGGTTTTCAGTGAAAATTTTAACGGCTGATGAGAGATTTTGAGGTGACACTGTCGCTTTAAGGACTTCCCACAGTGCGAGACGTCGCGCAGCGCTCTCAGGCGGCGTCATCAGCCTGTTTCAAGCTGAAAACCTCCACATTTCAGGCTCTATTGATCCAGGACGTCGTGAGAGAACAGAGAAGTTTCAGAAGTCGGTTTCAGCATTTTATCCGGATATTCCACTGTTAAAGGAGATTTTTTTTAATGAAAGACGTGCGGACGGGTCCGCGCGTCGGCTCGCAGCCGCCGTGACACTCCGCCACAGGAAAAACACCTCCATTGGAAGCCTTAAGGACAAGTTGGAACATGTCCAGCTGTTAAACAATTTCTCATATACTCACTCCACTGAAAGCCATCAAAAGCCGCCTGGATTTTACAAATGGTTATCAACACGGAGGTGTTTATCCTGTGCCGTCGCTCCGCGCCGGCTGCGTCCCGACGCGCGGACCCGTCCGCACGTCTTTCATTAAAAAAATCTCCTTTAACAGTGGAATATCCGGATAAAATGCTGAAACAGACTTCTTCTGAAACTTCTCTGTTCTGTCACGACGTCCTGGATCAATAGAGCCTGAAATGTGGAGGTTTTCAGCTTGAAACAGGCTGATGACGCCGCCTGAGAGCGCAGCGCGACCTCTCGCACTGTGGGAAGTCCTTAAAGCGACAGTGTCACCTCAAAATCTCTCATCAGCCGTTAAAATTTTCACTGAAAACCAGCTTAATTTTTCGAGCCATGTCCACTTCAATGTGTCTCACAGGTTTAGAAAAAATTTTGATCAAACAAAGCGCCAGTCTCTCAGCAACTTCTCAAAGGAATTCTGACGAGGGGCTGGACGACTCCTCCCACAAGGAGTGCTCACAGGCGAATGACGTCACCGACAGGCGTGGAAAAACTCACGCATGCGCACAAGGGTTCATGCATGTCTGACGTAAAAACATATGAATGAAATCCATATAGTTTTTGAAAAAAATAAAAAGGACCTATACTTTATGGACAGCCCTCGTATTAACTAGTGGTGTAACAACATACTTGATCCTTGATCTGTACAGACCACTGCAGAGTGGAAGAAATGCTGCTCCTCCATTCTCACACAGGCTGTTTAAAAAAGAAAAAAGTAGCCTCACGGATATACTGCAGCTCCCACTGTAGCTGTACGCTCACACAGGTCGTACAGCCTTTTGCTCCACTACAAACAGGCTCAGAACAAAAGAATCTCTGTTCACATTAAGAGTTGTCTCCTTTTCCCTGTACAGCCGTGAGCCCACTGTACCGAGCGTCACACTCAACGCATGTGCACAGCCGAGGAGGCTCAAAGTACACATCTCCAGACAAAATAACGGTTGTTTCCAGGCGGGTATTGCGTTTGTGGATGAATGTGTTTATCCAGAATGGTTAGCAATAAAATTGTTTTTAACTTCTCACCAGAAAATATAGACATCCTTCTCTCTCTTGTGTGTGTGTGTGTGTGTGTGTGTGTGTGGGGGGGGGGGGGGGGGGGGGGTTTGAAGTTATACACTCAGATTGAGCAAAGCTTTTTTTATTCACCGATACATTTAGTATTGCAATTCACAAAAATTAAGAGCCAATTTTTTATAATGCCGTGTTCACACCGGGTGCGACGCGAGCGACAGCAGCGACGGGTTGCCGTTAATCCCTATGGAACGATGCGTTTTGGCGCCAAGTCACGCAGCGCGACGCAATGGACACGAATGACGCGATGCGAGTGAAGCGATTTTGAGCGAATGGCGCGTTTGTGACGCGATATTGCATCGCGTCACGTCACGTTGCCCTCCTCCCCAAGTTGAAAAATCGGTACTTTTTCATCTTGTCGCGCCGCGATGACCAATCAGGGACTGAATATTTAGTGACGTGGAGATGTCTGAAGTTTGACTGATGTGAACATGTCCTGTCACTGGTAGCAGCCTGTGAGCAGGACTTATGTCTCTTTTGTCCTTTATTTCACAATTATGACAGAATTTTTGGAGCTAGCAGCAGCCCCGCAGCAGCTGGAGCGGAGTTTCTTTCTCTTTTTATTTTACGTGAGCGTGTGAGCGAATCGGATTTTGGGGAAGAGCGAGCAGCAGCCCCACAGCAAGCAGCGGAGTTTCTTTTTTTGTTTTACGTGCGCATGCGAGTGAATCGTCCGTGAAGATTATCAATTTTTTATATAGCGCCAAATCACAACAAACAGTTGCCCCAAGGCGCTTTATATTGTAAGGCAAGGCCATACAATAATTATGTAAAACCCCAACGGTCAAAACGACCCCCTGTGAGCAAGCACTTGGCTACAGTGGGAAGGAAAAACTCCCTTTTAACAGGAAGAAACCTCCAGCAGAACCAGGCTCAGGGAGGGGCAGTCTTCTGCTGGGACTGGTTGGGGCTGAGGGAGAGAACCAGGAAAAAGACATGCTGTGGAGGGGAGCAGAGATCGATCACTAATGATTAAATGCAGAGTGGTGCATACAGAGCAAAAAGAGAAAGAAACAGTGCATCATGGGAACCCCCCAGCAGTCTACGTCTATAGCAGCATAACTAAGGGATGGTTCAGGGTCACCTGATCCAGCCCTAACTATAAGCTTTAGCAAAAAGGAAAGTTTTAAGCCTAATCTTAAAAGTAGAGAGGGTGTCTGTCTCCCTGATCTGAATTGGGAGCTGGTTCCACAGGAGAGGAGCCTGAAAGCTGAAGGCTCTGCCTCCCATTCTACTCTTACAAACCCTAGGAACTACAAGTAAGCCTGCAGTCTGAGAGCGAAGCGCTCTATTGGGGTGATATGGTACTACGAGGTCCCTGAGATAAGATGGGACCTGATTATTCAAAACCTTATAAGTAAGAAGAAGAATTTTAAATTCTATTCTAGAATTAACAGGAAGCCAATGAAGAGAGGCCAATATGGGTGAGATATGCTCTCTCCTTCTAGTCCCCGTTAGTACTCTAGCTGCAGCATTTTGAATTAACTGAAGGCTTTTTAGGGAACTTTTAGGACAACCTGATAATAATGAATTACAATAGTCCAGCCTAGAGGAAATAAATGCATGAATTAGTTTTTCAGCATCACTCTGAGACAAGACCTTTCTGATTTTAGAGATATTGCGTAAATGCAAAAAAGCAGTCCTACATATTTGTTTAATATGCACATTGAATGACATATCCTGATCAAAAATGACTCCAAGATTTCTCACAGTATTACTAGAGGTCAGGGTAATGCCATCCAGAGTAAGGATCTGGTTAGACACCATGTTTCTAAGATTTGTGGGGCCAAGTACAATAACTTCAGTTTTATCTGAGTTTAAAAGCAGGAAATTAGAGGTCATCCATGTCTTTATGTCTGTAAGACAATCCTGCAGTTTAGCTAATTCGTGTGTGTCCTCTGGCTTCATGGATAGATAAAGCTGGGTATCATCTGCGTAACAATGAAAATTTAAGCAATACCGTCTAATAATACTGCCTAAGGGAAGCATGTATAAAGTGAATAAAATTGGTCCTAGCACAGAACCTTGTGGAACTCCATAATTAACTTTAGTCTGTGAAGAAGATTCCCCATTTACATGAACAAATTGTAATCTATTAGACAAATATGATTCAAACCACCGCAGCGCAGTGCCTTTAATACCTATGGCATGCTGTAATCTCTGTAATAAAATTTTATGGTCAACAGTATCAAAAGCAGCACTGAGGTCTAACAGAACAAGCACAGAGATGAGTCCACTGTCGGAGGCCATAAGAAGATCATTTGTAACCTTCACTAATGCTGTTTCTGTACTATGATGAATTCTAAAACCTGACTGAAACTCTTCAAATAGACCATTCCTCTGCAGATGATCAGTTAGCTGTTTTACAACTACCCTTTCAAGAATTTTTGAGAGAAAAGGAAGGTTGGAGATTGGCCTATAATTAGCTAAGATAGCTGGGTCAAGTGATGGCTTTTTAAGTAATGGTTTAATTACTGCCACCTTAAAAGCCTGTGGTACATAGCCAACTAACAAAGATAGATTGATCATATTTAAGATCGAAGCATTAAATAATGGTAGGGCTTCCTTGAGCAGCCTGGTACGAATGGGGTCTAATAAACATGTTGATGGTTTGGATGAAGTAACTAATGAAAATAACTCAGACAGAACAATCGGAGAGAAAGAGTCTAACCAAATACCGGCATCACTGAAAGCAGCCAAAGATAACGATACGTCTTTGGGATGGTTATGAGTAATTTTTTCTCTAATAGTTAACATTTTGTTAGCAAAGAAAGTCATGAAGTCATTACTAGTTAAAGTTAATGGAATACCCAGCTCAATAGAGCTCTGACTCTTTGTCAGCCTGGCTACAGTGCTGAAAAGAAACCTGGGGT
This sequence comes from Thalassophryne amazonica, assembly GCF_902500255.1. NCBI lineage: Eukaryota > Metazoa > Chordata > Actinopteri > Batrachoidiformes > Batrachoididae > Thalassophryne > Thalassophryne amazonica. The sequence goes on from NC_047111.1 coordinate 88,442,905, forward strand.
TGTTCTTATTTTCTTCAATTAGTGATGAGTAGAAAGATGTCCTAGCTTTACGGAGGGCTTTTTTATAGAGCAACAGACTCTTTTTCCAGGCTAAGTGAAGATCTTCTAAATTAGTGAGACGCCATTTCCTCTCCAACTTACGGGTTATCTGCTTTAAGCTACGAGTTTGTGAGTTATACCACGGAGTCAGGCACTTCTGATTTAAAGCTCTCTTTTTCAGAGGAGCTACAGCATCCAAAGTTGTCTTCAATGAGGATGTAAAACTATTGACGAGATACTCTATCTCACTTACAGAGTTTAGGTAGCTACTCTGCACTGTGTTGGTATATGGCATTAGAGAACATAAAGAAGGAATCATATCCTTAAACCTAGTTACAGCACTTTCTGAAAGACTTCTAGTGTAATGAAACTTATTCCCCACTGCTGGGTAGTCCATCAGAGTAAATGTAAATGTTATTAAGAAATGATCAGACAGAAGGGAGTTTTCAAGGAATACTCTTAAGTCTTCTATTTCCATAGCATAAGTCAGAACAAGATCTAAGATATGATTAAAGTGGTGGGTGGACTCATTTACTTTTTGAGCAAAGCCAATAGAGTCTAATAATAGATTAAATGCAGTGTTGAGGCTGTCATTCTCAGCATCTGTGTGGATGTTAAAATCGCCCACTTTAATTATCTTATCTGAGCTAAGCACTAAGTCAGACAAAAGGTCTGAAAATTCACAGAGAAACTCACAGTAACGACCAGGTGGACGATGGATAATAACAAATAAAACTGGTTTTTGGGACTTCCAATTTGGATGGACAAGACTAAGAGTCAAGCTTTCAAATGAATTAAAGCTCTGTCTGGGTTTTTGATTAATTAATAAGCTGGAATGGAAGATTGCTGCTAATCCTCCGCCTCGGCCCGTGCTACGAGCATTCTGACAGTTAGTGTGACTCGGGGGTGTTGACTCATTTAAACTAACATATTCATCCTGCTGTAACCAGGTTTCTGTAAGGCAGAATAAATCAATATGTTGATCAATTATTATATCATTTACCAACAGGGACTTAGAAGAGAGAGACCTAATGTTTAATAGACCACATTTAACTGTTTTAGTCTGTGGTGCAGTTGAAGGTGCTATATTATTTTTTCTTTTTGAATTTTTATGCTTAAATAGATTTTTGCTGGTTATTGGTGGTCTGGGAGCAGACACCGTCTCTACGGGGATGGGGTAATGAGGGGATGGCAGGGGGAGAGAAGCTGCAGAGAGGTGTGTAAGACTACAACTCTGCTTCCTGGTCCCAACCCTGGATAGTCACGGTTTGGAGGATTTAAGAAAATTGGCCAGATTTCTAGAAATGAGAGCTGCTCCATCCAAAGTGGGATGGATGCCGTCTCTCCTAACAAGACCAGGTTTTCCCCAGAAGCTTTGCCAATTATCTATGAAGCCCACCTCATTTTTTGGACACCACTCAGACAGCCAGAAATTCAAGGAGAACATGCGGCTAAACATGTCACTCCCGGTCCGATTGGGGAGGGGCCCAGAGAAAACTACAGAGTCCGACATTGTTTTTGCAAAGTTACACACCGATTTAATGTTAATTTTAGTGACCTCCGATTGGCGTAACCGGGTGTCATTACTGTCGACGTGAATTACAATCTTACCAAATTTACGCTTAGCCTTAGCCAGCAGTTTCAAATTTCCTTCAATGTCGCCTGCTCTGGCCCCCGGAAGACAATTGACTATGGTTGCTGGTGTCGCTAACTTCACATTTCTCAAAACAGAGTCGCCAATAACCAGAGTTTGATCCTCGGCGGGTGTGTCGTCGAGTGGGGATAAACGGTTAGAAATGTGAACGGGTTGGCGGTGTACACGGGGCTTCTGTTTAGAACTACGCTTCCTCCTCACAGTCACCCAGTCGGCCTGCTTTCCCGGCTGCTCGGGATCTGCCAGAGGGTAACTAACGGCGGCTAAGCTACCTTGGTCCGCACCGACTACAGGGGCCTGGCTAGCTGTAGAATTTTCCACGGTGCGGAGCCGAGTCTCCAATTCGCCCAGCCTGGCCTCCAAAGCTATGAATAAGCTACACTTATTACAAGTACCGTTACTGCTAAAGGAGGCCGAGGAATAACTAAACATTTCACACCCAGAGCAGAAAAGTGCGGGAGAGACAGGAGAAGCCGCCATGCTAAACCGGCTAAGAGCTAGTAGCTACACTAAGCTAGCGGATTCCTAAAAACACGCAAAGTGAATAATGTGTAAGTAATTTAGAGGTGATTCAGCAGGAGTGCTTTAGTTAAGGCACGTAAAGATTACACTGGGAAACAAATCGTAATCTAGATAACTAGATCAATCTAACTGCGCAGATTAAACAGCTAACAGATACAGAAAAACACCGCTGTGCTCCGGAACAGGAAGTGATACAATACCGCAGTGAGAGCCAACCACTACTATGGTTGGCTCTCACTGCTCTCACTCTTATGACAGAGTTTTTTGGGGAAGAGCGAGCAGCAGCCCCACAGCAAGCAGCGGAGTTTCTTTTTTGTTTTACGTGCGCATGCGAGTGAATCGTCCGTGAAGATTATTTTACTTATTAACTACACAGATGTATAATAAAGCAAATGGTGACTGGTTTCTAAACACAATTATGACAGCTTTTTGTGGAAGAGCGAGCTGCAGCCCCACAGCAAGCAGAGGAGTTTCTTTTTTTTGTTGTTTGTTTTGTTTTGTTTACATGTGCCTGGTCTTGTTAGGAGAGACGGCATCCATCCCACTTTGGATGGAGCAGCTCTCATCTCTAGAAATCTGGCCAATTTTATTAAACCCTCCAAATCGTGACTATTCAGGGTTGAGACCAGGAAGCAGAGTTGTAGTCTTACACACCTCTCTGCAGCTTCTCCCTCCCTGCCATCCCCCCAATACCTCATCCCCGTAGAGACGGTGCCTGCTCCCAGACCACCAATAACCAGTAAAAATCTATTTAAGCATAAAAGTTAAAAAAGAAAAAATAATATAGCACCTTCAACTGCACCACAGACTAAAACAGTTAAATGTGGTTTATTAAATATTAGGTCTCTCTCTTCTAAGTCCCTGTTAGTAAATGATATAATAATTGATCAACATATTGATTTATTCTGCCTTACAGAAACCTGGTTACAGCAGGATGAATATGTTAGTTTAAATGAGTCACACTGTCAGAATGCTCGAAGCACGGGTCGAGGAGGAGGATTAGCAGCAATCTTCCACTCCAGCTTATAAATTAATCAAAGACCCAGACAGAGCTTTAATTCATTTGAAAGCTTGACTCTTAGTCTTGTCCATCCAAATTGGAAGTCTCAAAAACCAGTTTTATTTGTTATTATCTATCGTCCACCTGGTTGTTACTGTGAGTTTCTTTGTGATTTTTCAGACCTTTTGTCTGACTTGGTGCTTAGCTCAGATAAGATAATTATAGTGGGTGATTTTAGCATCCACATAGATGCTGAGAATGACAGCCTCAACACTGCATTTAATCTATTATTAGACTCAATTGGCTTTGCTCAAAATGTAAATGAGCCCACCCACCACTTTAACCACACTTTAGATCTTGTTCTGACATATGGCATAGAAATTGAAGACTTAACAGTATTCCCTGAAAACCCCTTTTTGTCTGATCATTTCTTAATTACATTTACTTTAATGGACTACCCAGCAGTGGGGAATAAGTTTCATTACAGTAGAAGTCTTTCTGAAAGCGCTGTAACTAGGTTTAAGGATATGATTCCTTCTTTAAGTTCTTCAATGCCATATACCAACACAGTGCAGAGTAGCTACCTAAACTCTGTGAGTGAGATAGATTATCTCGTCAATAGATTTACATCCTCATTGAGCACAACTTTGGATGCTGTAGCTCCTCTGAAAAAGAGAGCCTTAAATCAGAAGTGCCTGACTCTGTGGTATAACCCACAAACTCGCATCTTAAAGCAGATAACCCGTAAGCTGGAGAGGAAATGGCGTCTCACTAATTTAGAAGATCTTCATTGAGCCTGGAAAAAGAGTCTGTTGCTCTATAAAAAAGCCCTCCGTAAAGCTAGGACATCTTACTATTCATCACTAATTGAAGAAAATAAGAACAACCAGCACTGTAGCCAGGCTGACAGAGTCAGAGCTCTGTTGAGCTGAGTATTCCTTTAACTTTAACTATGACTTCATGACTTTCGTTGCAAATAAAATTTTAACTATTAGAGAAAAAATTATTCATAACCATCCCAAAGACATATCTTTATGTTCGGCTGCTTTCAGTAATGCTGGTATTTGGTTAGAATCTTTCTCTCCGATTGTTCTGTCTGAGTTGTTTTCATTAGTTACTTCCTCCAAACCATCGACATGTCTATTAAACCCCATTCCTACCAGGCTGCTCAAGGAAGCCCTACCATTAATTAATGCTTCGATCTTAAATATGATCAATCTATCTTTATTAGTTGGCTATGTACCACAGGCTTTTAAGGTGGCAGTAATTAAACCATTACTTAAAAAGCCATCACTTGACACAGCTATCTTAGCTAATTATAGGCCAATCTCCAACCTTCCTTTTCTCTCAAAAATTCTTGAAAGGGTAGTTGTAAAACAGCTAACTGACTATCTGCAGAGGAATGGTCTATTTGAAGAGTTTCAGTCAGGTTTCAGAATTCATCATAGTATAGAAGCAGCATTAGTGAAGGTTACAAATGATCTTCTTATGGCCTCAGACAGTGGACTCATCTCTGTGCTCGTCCTGTTAGACCTCAGTGCAGCTTTTGATACTATTGAACATAAAATTTTATTACAGAGATTAGAGCATGCCATAGGTATTAAAGGCACTGTGCTGCAGTGGATGAATCATATTTATTTAATAGAGTACAATTTGTTCATGTAAATGGGGAGTCTTCTTCACGGACTAAGGTTAATTATGGAGTTCCACAAGGTTCTGTGCTAGGACCGATTTTATTCACTTTATACATGCTTCCCTTAGGCCAGGGGTGGGCAACGAGGGCCGAGACACTGCAGATTTTCCTTGCAACCAATCACCTCACCAGGTGGGTTGCTAATGAGCTTCTCCCCTGCACATAAACACCTGGTCATCAATGAAATCACCTGCTGAGACACCTGAACATTAATGAAATCACCTGTGAAGGTGACTGGTAGCAAGGAAAACCTGCAATGTCTCGGCCCTTTATGGCACATGATTGCTCACCCCTGCCTTAGGCAGTATTATTAGAAAGCATTGCTTAAATTTTCATTGTTACGCAGATGATACCCAGCTTTATCTATCCATGAAGCCAGAGGACACACACCAATTAGTTAAACTGCAGGAATGTCTTTCAGACATAAAGACATGGATGACCTCTAATTTCCTGCTTTTAAATTCAAATAAAACTGAAGTTATTGTACTTGGCCCCACAAATCTTAGCAACATGGTGTCTAACCAGATCCGTACTCTGGATGTCATTACCCTGACCTCCAGTATTACTGTGAGAAATCTTGGAGTCATTTTTGATCAGGATATGTCCTTTAATGCGCATATTAAGCAAATATGTAGCACTGCTTTTTTGCATTTGCGCAATATCTCTAAAATTAGAAAGGTCTTGTCTCAGAGTGATGCCTAAAAGCTAATTCATGCATTTATTTCTTCTAGGCTGGACTATTGTAATTCATTATTATCAGGTTGTCCTAAAAGTTCCCTGAAAAGCCTTCAGTTAATTCAAAATGCTGCAGCTAGAGTACTGACGGGGACTAGAAGGAGAGAGCATGTTTCACCCATATTGGCTTCTCTTCATTGGCTCCCTGTTAATTGCAGAATAGAATTTAAAATTCTTCTTCTTACTTACAAGGTTTTGAATAATCAGGTGCCATCTTATCTTAGGGACCTCATAGTACCATATCACCCCAATAGAGCGCTTCGCTCTCAGACTGTAGGTTTACTTGTAGTTCCTAGGGTTTGTAAGAGTAGAATGGGAGGCAGAGCCTTCAGCTTTCAGCACTCCCCGAATTTGGAAAGTCTCATGACATTTGTCAGCTTTCCACAACAACTCGCTCCGTGTGATCAAGGTCCGGCATGTTAACTTGACTGACAACCGGAGCCGGCGAGCGGAATGGAAGCTCCTCCTATTTGATGATGCACCGGGGCGAATTTTCGCAGCAGCAAAAGCAGAGCGACACACCGGGTGATGGTGGCGCATCCGTCGCCACGCAACCCCCGCGAAATTGTGGCATCTGATTGCGCCCAGTGTGAAAGCGGCATAAGAGGCAGGCAGGCTGTTATAGTGGGGGATTGTACACGTTGGCCACCAGGCGGCACCAAAGTGGTCAAATTTGTGTTTTTCATGCAACTTTGGTGCCCTCTGGTGGCCAACGCGTTTAATGAATAATCATAACTGCATTTTTCAGAAGAATAACGTATTGTGTTAATATCCATTGAAACATCTTTGGAGGGGTATCTCAATAAGATCACAATGTCCATCTACAATGTTGAGGTTTGGTCGCCTTGAAGCACCAGATTACACACTAATTTACATGTGACGTTTCGAAACAATTAATTACCCAGAACAATGCATGTACATGATAAAACAATGCCTGTGCTACACTACTAATGTATTACGTGTGTATTCCACAAATACAGATTAGAAAGTTGAAAGCATAAGATGTATGTTGCATAATGATCATGGGAAGCACAGCCGAGTGACAGGGATCTCTGTCCACTGCAAAGCAGCTATTTGTAGCCAGCCACACTAGTAATGTCCAATCAGCACATGTTTTGGCATTTCACAGGTTGCAATTCTTCCAGTATATAGACCAATGATGACCACTATCTGGGCTATTTTGCTAGGCCTAGGCACAAAAGAAAGCTTTCAAGATTGCTACTCACCATTTTATCTTCTTCATGTAGGGCCAATAATGCTTACATCACCATGTGGAAACAGCAGATTCCCGTGCCAGTAAAATGCTTTCTTTAACAAAAACTGACAAGTCCCCCAAAGATTTTCCAATTGATTTGTCTAAAAGAAGAATTAGTCTCAACAGAAATGCAAAGTTTATGATAATTCATTAAACGCATTGGCCACCCGGGGGCCCCAAGGCTGTATGAAAAACACAAATTTGACCACTTTGGTGCCATCTGGTGGCCAACGCATACAGTCCCCCACTGATTTTTTTTTGTTGTTGTTTTAAAGAGGGTAAGTCTTGCCCTTTCTAATACAATAAAAATCTTCCTGAGGGATTAAACGCGTATTGAGTAATAGCCTTCACAAATATGACCATTTCTGAAAATTCGGCAACTTGATGCGCCCCCTGTAGTCAGCACGTTCAATCCCCCAACCCAGATTAGTGATTATTTTGATGAACTGTCCTCCTATAATACTCAAATCACAAAAGTACTTTGGGGGATTGAACGCATTTCATGTAAGAGCTGTCCAGATCTTTCCTGTTCACCAAATTTCAGTTTAAGGCCATTCTGGGTGTGAACTTTGATGACCCCTGGTTAGGTCACCGTATGGAATGTGGCCAAAATTTTTGGTGTATGTTTTTTGTGGTGGGTGCATCCAGTTAGCAAAGTTTGAGCTAAATCTGAGTTGGTCACTATCACGGCCCCATGTAAACTGCCTGATTCTTATAGAATGTGGCTCTTAAGTATTTAATTTTAAATATTATGTGGAACATTGGGTACCTTGTTTTCATTCAGGATCACAGAAAATCTTCTTATTTTCATCACTTACTATTTTAAGAAGAAAAAACAGTAGCATTTGCCTGTTTTTCATTTTATTTTGGGGGGGGGGGGGATCCAAAAATGACCCAATCAATGGATTTCATAAAAATGTATCCGATCTGAGCCATGGATTTTGTGATCCATGACACCGCCAATATCAACCTGGTTTTGCTCATACATTTAGCCTGTAGTAAGTGTGAAGTGCACACACTTGCACATTTTTTTCATATCGCCTAATGTGTGAAAGATGCCACGCCCATAATCATTAAGCATTTGTCCTCTAACGTGATAATCGACTATGTAGTTTGTATTTCCTAACTTCAGCTGAGATGTTAAAGTTTCTGTCATCGACAGAGAAACCATTCTGTGCATTTCCTATTTATTTTATTCTTTCACTTAATCACTCTCCCTTATCACCTGAAAGCATACCACTGATAAAAGCAGGTCTTTGGCTTATATTCTGTGATGTTGCAAATGCTGTCATTTCTTAAGTTCCCTGCTTTGATGAGAGCATCCTGAATAACCATTCTCTGCATGTTGTTTCCCTTGTGTCGTTTTAGACGTCAACTCCTTTCAGCAGACAACAAAATGGATTGATGATGTGAGGACGGAGAGAGGAAGTGATGTCATTATCATGTTGGTTGGAAACAAAACAGACCTTGCTGACAAAAGGTAATCTATTGTTCTTTTCTAATGACTCTGTGTAAGCAGACTGACTCCATTAACAACATATGACTGAAAGCAGTGATCAACTTACTGTTGCACTCAACCTCTCCTGAGTCAGCATTGGCCCAGCAAATTATCTGTACCATTTGTGGAGGTCATAGCTGGGATTGGCACTTTTTTAATACATTAGCTGTTCTCCTTCTGTTTGTTTCAGATAATTTTTTAATGAATTTAAGCTAAACTCACTGCGCTCATAGAGCTCAAACCTCCACCAACACTAGTTTCCAATTCCAAAAATGTTTACCTTGGAAAAAAATTTTCAAGGTCAAAGTCCTGTTAGAAGTGGCTTTTCATAAGCTAAATTAGATGTCCTCAAATGTCAGGAGTATGTATTTAGTTCATGCACTTGAATCAAAGGGGTTTTTTGTTTGTTTGTTTGATTTGTGCTGTTGTCAGGTTTTCTAACTTTATTGGTTTCTGAATAGTTTTTCATATAATTATCAGAACATTAGTTATCTCTGCTGTGCATAATTTGTCATTGCGTTTTGGCACTTGGTTTTCAACTGATAACTGGATGACAAACGGGCATAAAATTGGAACCTCCATCCAATTTTGGTGGTGTAGGTAAATCCATAACAGAAAAATGAGAGTGATTGAGGCACTTTTGATTGAGATATAATGTAAAATGTGCACCAAATGGGCTTTTCAAGATTAAATTCAAATGTCTACAAAATCTACAATCCAGATCAGATCCGGATCAAACTTTCATTTTATTGATGAACTGCTCCCGTCTCCTGTTAATCAGTGAAATCACTTGGTGGAGTTGGTGGTTACAAAGAAACCTGCACCCTCTTTGCCCTTTCTGGAGCTGCATTTTGAGGTAAATTGTGAAGCTGACTACAAAAAGCGACACCAGCGCCTGTTTTGGCTGAGAAAACTGTCCACTTTTAACATTGACAGGACCATGCTGACCTTGTTTCATGGTTTGGAAGCGTGTCCCTCAGAAGCAAAAATTGTTTAAACCAAATTGTGAAATGATAGCGTAAGCCGATTGGAGAGTCTCAGCTTTATCCAGAATCCCTGTATGCTAAACAGGTAGAGAGGATATTTTGGCTTGATTGTAATAGATGACTCCCACCCTCTTCATGGTGAGTTTTCAGCTGTTCCCATCAGGTCAAAGGTTCATGGTACCAGCTTGTAAAACCAAACGCTACAAAAACAGCTTTGTACCAGCAGCCATCAGTGCTGCTAACAAGTAAGAGAATATACAAATAATGAATGTTTGAGTCCAATGATATGAATATTTCATGAGGTGAAAGCTGGAACATACCATTCATCGAGGCAAAGTGGTGTCTCATAAGCTAAATTAATGTCCTCAGATGTCAGGAGTATGTATTTAGTTTGTGCACGTGAATCACTCTGGTACCAGAGTGCAATGGTACCAAATGTATGGAACCAAATTTTCATCCTAATGGAACCAAATTGCACTCTAAATGCAATGCAACACAAATAGGACGAATAATCCATGTCACATGACATACAAAGCACCAATCAAATGACAAGGATCCACTCAGCTGTTATATAAACTGCATTATAACAATGTATTTATTTCTTGTATTGTTTCTTTTATCTTGTTTTGTGAATGGCACATTTTTTATCCTTCGGCTTGGTTTGATAGATTTTAGGCTTCTCATCTTTTGATGTGTTAACTTATCTTACTTTTTATCCTTGGGCCATCCTTTGTTGTTCTTTTAGCCTTAGCACTGTTGTCACTTTGCCTTGTCCTGTGTTGTTTTCTGTGTTTACAAAACAATTCAATTCAAGTTTATTTATATAGCACAGCTGCAGCTGACCAAAGTGCTTCACAATGATAGCAGTGCAATAACTGTAAAATATTAACAAAAGGAAAAAAATAACAAATCTAAAAATACAGAGCAAAATAGCAGAGCAAAGCATATACAAAGCCAGGGAAAAGAGATGAGTTTTGAGTCTGGACTTAAACTGTCCCACAGACTCTGAGGACCTGACAGACAGCGGAAGATTAAGACACTGCCACAGAAAAGGCTCTATCACCTCTTGATTTAAGCCTGGCTTTAGGAACAGCTGGTCAGCTGACCTCAGAGCCCCATGTGGAGTGTACGGCTGCAAGAGCTCACTCAGATACATTGGGCCTATACAGTGCAGGCACTTAAAAACAATTAGCAAAACTTTATATTTAACACGAAAGCTGACAGGGAGCCAGTGTAAGGTGCAGAGCACAGGGGTGATGTGCTCATGCTTCTTTGTTTTAGTCAAAAGGTGGGCTGTAGCATTCTGAACACTCTGCAGGTGCTGTAAGGAGCGCTGGTTCAGCCCAACGTAAAGAGCATTACAATAATCCAGACGTGATGTTATAAATGCATGGATAGCTCTATCAAAATCAACTAGAGTAAAATAAGAGTTAATTTTGGGAAAGAGTCCTCAGCTGAAAGAAGCTGGCCCTGATGACAGAGCTGATGTGCTTATCAAATCTGAACATTGGGTCAACTATCACCCCTAGATTTTTTTACAAAAGGGTGGCAGAAAGTGGACAGAGGACCAATAACACTATGTTGTCCTTGGAAAGGGTTATTTTGCCCGAACACTAAAATCTGTTTTATTTTTATTAAGATTCAGAAGGTTAGTTCTCATCCAGACTTGTACATCATTCAGACAGTCCTGTAGTATTTTTACAGCAGCCTGAGTATCACAGGAAGTTACAGGAAGGTAAATCTGAGTGTCGTCTGCAAAACAATGAAAACAGACTTTGTGCTTTTTAAAAACAGACCCAAAAGGGATCATGTACAAAGCGAAAAGAAGTGGTGCTAAAATTGAGCCTTGGGGCATGCCATATTTAAGAGGAGACACAGAGGAAGAGTACTGTCCTACATTAACTGAAAAACGTCTGTTGGAAAGATAGGACTGAAACCAATTTATCGCTCAACGCTTAATACCTATGTGAGTCTTGAGGCGAGTCACAAGGACATTATGGTCCACTGTGTCAAAGGCTGCAGACAAATCTAAAAGCAGAAGAACAGCAGAATTCCCTGCATCAACATTTAAAAGGTCATTAAAAACTTTTAAAAGGGCTGTTTCATTGCTATCTTAATTTAAAACCAGGTTGAAACTTCTCCCCTATTTCATTAAGATCCAGATAAGCCTGCAGTTGGTCATAGACAACTTTCTCTAAAGCTTTAGACACAAATGGCAATTTAGAGATGGGTCTATAGTTGGACAACACATTTGGGTCAAGATTGCTCTTTTTTGATGAGCAGCTGGACTACAGCATGTTTTAGAGCTGATGGAAAACAGCCACTTAGTAGAGAGGTGTTCATAAGTTCAGCGATAAATGGACCAATACACTCAAAAACATCTTTAAATAAATGACCGGGAACAATGTCCAAAGTGCAGGAAGAAGGCTTAAGATGATTAACAACTTTAGTCAGCTCACAAATAGATATAGGATTAAAACAATCAAAAACAGCATGACACATGGATGGATCTGCTGACTCCACCTCAAACACAGGAGATGATCTAAGATCAGAGATTTTATCTCTGAAATAAGAGAAAATCTTCACAAAGGCTGGCCGAGGGCACAGCAATATTGCTAACACGAGGACTAATAAGCAAATTCAGAGTGTTAAAAAGCACCTGAGGTTCATGACAGTTTGAGGACACAAGATCTGACATGAATCTACTTTTAGCGGCTTTAGCTGCTCTCTGATAGTCAGTCCGTCCCTCAGTATTTGCAAGGAAACGTGAAGATTATCGTTTTTCCATTGTCGCTCAGCACGCCAACAAGAGCGCCTGAGTTTGCAAGTGTGCTCGTTTAACCAAGGCTGTGCAATGGGCTTTAGGTGCTTCAGCGGTAAAGGAGCCACTGAGTCCAAAGCCTTTGTGCACGCACCATTAAAATAAAAAAAGTTCATCAGGAGTTGTGTTTTCTGAGTTGTTTCTATATGTTTCACGAAAAGCGCCAGAAAATAGGGCGGCTGACTCAGTATTGAATGTGCGCACCCGGCGCGCCGTGGCCCACGGATTGACCATGCTCCGAGACCACATTAAAGAGAATAAAACAACAAAGTGATCAGAGAAGTGGGTTTTACAAATCTCAGTTGCATTAGGATTAAGATCGAAAGAGAGCACAATGTCCAAAATATGCCCTTTCTCGTGCGTACAGCTTGACACAGACTGAGTCAAATTAAAAGAATCAAATTTAAGAAGTCTTTAACCATCGGCTTGGATTCACAACAGACGTGGATATTAAAATCCCCAACAGTCAGAAAGTGATCATAATTCAATGATAAGCTGGCCACAAAGTCAGTAAAGATGACTCACTCAAATTTATTCAAGGCTACAATAAAAAGAATCTGAAGCTGGAGTCAGGTTGACACCTATCTGGTTGTTAAGTGACGTCACGCATCATGTGATTTTCAACTTCTGGGTCCAAACAAAAAAGTTGCGCTGTCATTAACATTGGTAACTGCACTGAGGTGCTCTGATCAGGCTGCACTTAAACCGTTGCACACGGATAACAGCATTAACATCGCAACATAAAACTCTTTGTATATTGTGCCCAAAACTCTCCTGGATATATTAACTGGGTTTTTAGACATTGTTATTGCATTTGTTTTATGTAAAAATGCCAGAAGCTCAGGTCGTTTCTCCGTTATTTTCAATGGGAGTTGCTGTGAGCTGAGGTCGCTTCCTGTTCATGTCGTTCCGGGTGAGAAAGTGAAGTTTGCACTTTAACGTCCTGTTTATTGTAATAAATACTTTTTTTTTTTTTTTTTTTTTACAAACAGGCATGTATATTTTACCTGTGCATAATAAAATACATAAAGTAAAAGAAAAAAGTTTTATTAAGTGTTCTTACCTTAGAAACAGATGAATGTGTTTAACGGAGGTGAAGGGAGGGACGGAGGTTTGTGCACACTGTAAACACAAACTAAACTTAAACTGTAGATCCTTAAAAGGATCATACAGACGTAACTTTAATTGTAAACTTGGAGGTCTTTGGACCCGGAAACAGATTTATCATGTGATGCGTTATGTCAGAGCTTAACAATCGGATGCTCTGCACCTCACTTTCAAATACAAGAGTGATTGGGGCACATTTGATTAAGGTATAATGTAAATATACGTTAAATTGGGTTTTCAATGTTAAATTTAAATGTCCACAAAATCTAATCCAGATCAGATCTGGATCAAACTGTCAGTACCATCCTACAGAATACTGTCAAATATAAAAGAAATTCAATCTTTTTTGAGCAGTTATGAATTTTTGAAAACTCACTCAATGTTAAAGGATAGGGATTTTCCAAGACTTTTCCTGACTTTGACCCATAACCTTGAAAATTTAATCAGTTCTTGCCTATTAGGATATGAGTCTTCTGTAAAAAATAATAATAATAACAATATATACAAAGTTGTTGGTTACAGACTGTTCATAAACAAACAAACAGGAGTGAAAACATGACCTCTGCCCAACTTTGTTTGCAGAGGTAATAATGTGGATCACCATGTATTGGGTCGGAACACGCCACACCACTCTGTCATTGTAATGATGTAATTTATACATTGTTTTTTACTGTACCATCCTTAACCTTCTTATCTACCACAGGCAGGTATCTATTGAAGAGGGTGAGCGGAAAGCCAAAGAACTAAATGTAATGTTTATTGAGACTAGTGCAAAAGCGGGCTACAACGTAAAGCAGGTAAGAGCGTGTGTGAGTCGTGCTCTCTCGTCCTGCTGCACGTGCTGCTGTCCTGGTTTCTCCTCCAAAGGTCACCAACACGAGGAGAGGTCACAGATTTGAGGTCAGACATTAAAAGATTTAAAAGTGAACTTTAGATTTATAGCATGTGTCTCTTCAATCAGATTTTGTGAATAACGCTTAATGATTCCAAAGTGATCATAAATACAACTTTGGTCATGTCTGATCTCAATTAGAGGTTTTTTTGTGGTTCTTGAGGATAACAAAAATCACAATTTCTATGCATTTCAGCATAGAATTTTGATTTTTTTTTTATTTTTCCCCCATAACTGATCTTGCTGTTCTTTGTCCACGGTGCACCGTCACCGACACAGCAGAGGCCGCTGCTTCAGTGTTTGACTCCTTTATTGTAATGCTGCACCTGAGTGCATTGACCTTTTTCTTGGAGGGGGGACCTTTATTCTGGCTACGGCATTGTTGATTATGATATTTTGATTCAGCAGTTTTATGGGGATGTCCCGATCAGAATTTTTTTGGCCCCGATCCGATTCCGAGTCATCTGATTTTGAGTATCTGCCGATACCGAGTCCCGATCCGATACTTTAAAAAACTGAATGAACAATGAACAAATGCTAAATACATTATATTTTCATTTTAATCACCTTATTTTATTATTTATCACTTAAACAGTGCACTTCTCCTTGAGGTAGCTTGAACAATCAAGTAATAATCTACCAGACTTAAAAAATGTACAAATTTCCATGTCATTTTATTTGTCTAAAAATAAATGTCCAAGGTTCCTTATGTTAAACAAGAAATGATCTAATTTGAAATAACAGGTGGTTTTAATTTACAGATGAAAGGTTTCTAAAGAGCCATTTATTGATTTAGCTATTTTAATTACAAGTGTTATAAACTTTTTTTAAACAGTAATCAGAAATTTTGAGGTAACGACAACAAAAAACATTTCCAAGGATTTTTCTTCAGAAAACTGCTCTATAAATGAGCAGTCATGTGACAAGTTTCTGTTTTGTAGAGATCAGTGGTGTCTGCACCAATCTGTTTTGTAGAGATCAGTGGTGTCTGCCACTAGTCTTCCGTGTTTTGGCCCGACGCGTCATTCCTATTGGACAGCGCGAAGCTACGTCACAGCTCAGAGCGTCGAAAGTTGGATTGGGTTGAACTTATGTTTTTTCTTTTGTTCAATAAAAAAAAAAGATTGGGTTGGACTTTGACTGCATCAGCCTGGTGACAATCGGCAGTGCGCGCTCCCGTCAGAAGCGTCACTTGAGCTCAGCTTTTGTCGCGACGCTTCTGGTGCCTCTAAAAAGCAACGCGTCTCATTGGAAAATAATGCTTTTTAGACCGATTCCTGACACCTCTGGTGCTTCCGACGCGTGAAAGGCCCATTAATCTGCAATAATGAGCTTGAAATAGCGCTGATCAAAATAATGAGGATAAACTCTATATTGGATTCCTGATCGGGATGCAACGTCCGATTTCGATCGAGTCTGAAACCACGTGATCGGGCCTGATTTCTGATCACATGATCGGCTCGGGACATCCCTACAATTTTATACGCAAGCAATTATCTGTCATGATGCAAGAAACTTAGAGCGTTTCCTTTTGATAAGTCCAGGCTGCCTGGAATGTGCAGCCAATGTCAAACCAGTCCCGATTCATAATGCTGGGTAATAAGAAAGCAGTGGCCTGCACATTTAATAAGTCAGGGTTTTATTTTGGTGTTTTCTTGTCAAATTTGTAAACCACCGAAGTGAGAGACACCGTCTGAAGGTGTAGTGGAGGACATTTGGATTTGAGCAAAGGCGGCAGCTGCAGCAGGCAGAGGCACGACTTGTTGGTCCACTTCAATATAATGACATTCCTCTTTTTGTTTGTTTGTTTTCTTCCCCTTGCCTTTTGGGTGTCTATGGCGGTGCGTGTGTGTCCACGCGGGTGTTTGTGTGTTCTTCGTGGTGGCTCCTCACAGACAAATAACCACAGAAGAGGGAGAACAGAGAGCGAAAGAGATGAATGTTCTGTTTATTGAAACAAGTGCAAAGACAGGCTACAATGTCAAACAGGTAGAGCGAGTGCACGTTTGTGTGTATGATCATAGTTCTTTCCCCTTCGTCGCTTCATTCTCACACATGCATGTTTACATTATGGTGTGATTAAAACTTTAAATATCAGTTTCCTTTGTTCTTGTGTGAGGAGAGTGTATTTGTTTTTCAACTGGAGAGGTTTCAATCTTTCAGGTTTTAAAGGATTAGAACAGATTTTTGTTCGGGTGCAGTGTGCATGTCTTTTTTGCTGATAATAACTGGGTGGTTCAGGCATGTTAAGCACCCTCATACATGGAGTTGTGTTTCACTTATGTCATAGAAATTCACTTTAATTCATACAAGCCCTGTCACAGGAAGGATTGACTGAAATACAATGATTATGCTGAAGCAGCAACCTGTGTGTGTGTGTTTTTTTTTTTGTTGTTTTTTAAACAGTGCAGTACTATAATCTTGGCAGTGGGGGTTGACAGATTGTCCATCTGGCTGATTATCTGATCCAATAGCCAACATTTTTATGATTATCAATGCTGTTTTGTTTTTTAAAACTATAGGCTGATTATAAGCTCACAAATTGTGTCTCTTGGACATGTTCATGTATCCGTCCCATGACTTGTCTAAAGAAAACTGGCTGATAAAGTGATGATTTCTATTAACAAGAATCTTTATGTTTAGTGTTTAGTTCACTATGGCCTGTGAAAATTGGACTGTGTATAACAGGGGTTTTCAAAGTGTGGAGGAGTGAGCCTCCCCCCCACAGAACAAATGAATAGCTCCACCCCCACGACACACATACTCACAATTTCAACATCTTCATCTGTTTCTTTTTATTCTTTTACACGTTAAACACATTGTAAATATATTTGTGTTTTTAAGGAACTCTCTATGCATTTACACATTTTCCAGCCTTTGTAAGCATTTTAAACATATTTTTAGATAGAGGTAGATAGATAAATACTTTATTCATCCCCTCATGGAGAAATTCAGTTGTCATTCAGTAGCAAGTACGGATTAACAGACAAGGGACTATATATATATATATATATATATATATATATATATATATAACAATGTTCATTAGAAATGAAGGATTTTGTAAAATGCTCCATCCTGCAGCACATGGAGAGGAAATGCTTAGATCGATTTCTTTATCTATTTTTAAATTTTATTCTTTCACAGATTTTACACCTTTTTCAAACATTTTAAACATGTTTTTAAAAACTTTCTATTCTTCTGTTTTTACCTTTTGTCGTATTTTAAAGATAGGTTTTTTTTTTTAAAAAAACATCTGTGTGTTTTTGAACGTCTTTGACATAACTAACACATTTTAACATAAATAGTATTAATTAAACTTTTATACATATTTAGTCTCTCATCTGGTCTCACCTCTTGTTTAGTGTGAGCAGTGAGTCTGGGTCTTTGACGCGCACAGGCGGCTGATGTGGGGATGCACTGTGGAGAGGAGCAAATGAAGATCGTCCTCTACTTTATTCTTTTTTTGGGGGGGGTTTGCCCCAAACTCTGTCTTCTCACTGCTAGATCGATGCACTAAATATTTATCAATTTTGCTCCTAGCATGTTAGCTAACAATGTTTGCTTTTTCCGTTTTTCCCTTCTTTTGTTGGTTGTGTTTTTTGTCAATGTCAGTTATCAGTCTAATTGATTGTCAGTATCATATCAGTTAACCCCTACTTGTCAGTAACTCAAACATGTGCTGCAAAATTCAAATGTAATTCGGAAATTCTCCTGTGGCATTTTCATTTGTGGGAGCGTCATATGAAAATGGCATCAAACACTCACAGAGCACATCTTGAATTTTATTTTCTGTTTTTGAGTTTTGTGTTTGAGTTGTGAGTGCATGTTACTGTGATTGATAAACACCTGGTTCTGTCTTTCTGCAGCTTTTCCGTCGTGTGGCAGCTGCCCTCCCTGGCATGGATACAACACAGGACAAGAGTAGAGAGGACAGTATCCTTTGTGTGCGCACCGCACTCCCTGTCATGTTCTGTGTGTGACAGCTGGCTGTTAGTGTTCAGCCCATAAGAATCAGGTTTTAGATTTATTTTCGGTGTTCAGATTCCTTTTCTTCAGTGTGCAGAGATCTTATGTAGCCGTCATACAACAAACCACATCCTCCATCCTTTTATCAGATAAAGAAAACTACCAAAAAGGTTCTACTTTCATAGCGTTTCCAAGGTACATTAGAGAACTGCATTTTCTGTTCTGTGATATTTTTTTTTTCCTTCACTTGTCCCTTCAGTGATTGACATAAAACTGGAGAAGCCACCAGAGCAGCCTGTCAGTGAAGGAGGGTGTTCCTGCTAATGTTGATTTGTTTCATTGCTCAGCACATTTGGCTTTTTATCAAAAAAAATTTCTCCATCTGTCTGCACTTTTCACTAAACTTTCTCGTGTTCCCTCACCTGAAACAACACTACATCTGTTAGTTTTGCCATGGTGTAAACCTGTTCTGAAAATCCATGAATCACTTTAATATTTGCACTGTAATGCACACGCATTGAAACAGCATTTAAAGATGAACAATATCACTTTGTGTCTATTAGAATAAAACTGAAAACTTTGCCAAACTGAAAGTTATGAAAATGTGTTTCCTCTAAGATGGCCAAGCAGCTTGTGTATAGAACATTTTAAATTTCAGTTGCTTTAAGCCGAATAAGCACAATGTAATTGAGCTTGTCTTGTGACCAGTGGTGGGCACAGTTAGCCTGAATGTTACATTTGATAACCGCTAATTCACTAACTGAAAGATTAACTGTGCTAACGCTAAACTGATAAACCGCTAAAACATTGAGCTGAAGCTACTGATAACTGCTTTTATTATATGAATTAAGCTTTGGTTTGTGTTTTGGCTCTAAAACCTTGCATCTTAAACTTGGAGACATTCTCCCACCCCCATAAATAGTTAAGAAAACCCAAGATCAGATTATGATGTGCATGAATAAATGAACAAATGAAATTAAACAGTAGTTGCCACTATACATAGTTTATGTAGTATACATAAAATATTAAATAAGAAATATTAAATTAAAACACACATAAAGTCATCACCTGCTCCTCCTCATCTTCTCAAGGTGATGTCTGTTGCTTTCACACCATGTTTCAATATTGCTAACTGGATTTATATATCAGCTCCAACAAGAACAAACATATGTTTTTAGGGTTTACAGACATCTTTGACTGTTAAACTTCATTTTTTTTTTTTTTTTTTTTTTACGCGGCTGATTTAAAGTTAGTGGAACTAAGCCTAACAGAATCTAATTAGTCTGCTAATGGCTTTTGAAATTATCTGAAAGCTAATCTGCTAATGAAAAGTTAGCTTTGCTAATTAGCTGTCAGCTAATTTAGATGAACTGTCCCCACCACTGCTTGTGACCAACTGACAGGTGTTCACTCATGAGCTTATGTGGCCAATTAACAGCTGCTGGATTTTGTTTTTGTAACCATCTAGAACTATTTGTATAAAAGATTGCAAATTTGTGTTGAGGTCGGTCACTAGATTGTAAACTGTCCACAGTGCAGCAGCTGAAGTCATGTATTTTAGACAGACTTTGTGACTTGGTGTGCCCATGTTCTCTACCAGCAAAGCCACAGTTCTGCCACCATTTATTAGCTTGATGTAACATGTCAACTCCCAAACACGCTACGGCACCAGCACAGATGCGGTACATGTTCTAAAACTTTACCACACTATCCACATTACTGTCCTTTAGGATAAATGATGGCAATGTTTTACCTTGGTTTCCAGGTTCTTTTTAATTAATTCTTGTTTTCTTTCTTCTTTTTCTAAAGACTACAGACATAGGTAAATATTTTTGATTGTAGTGTTTGAGGAGGATCTTCTCATATCAAGAAGACATTAGATTTGGTGATATGTCTTTTGACGTTTAATTGTAGATGGCTTCCTGGGCTTTGGGATTATCTAGTTAAGATTGGTATTATCTTCTCTGGACAATTTAAAGATTTTGATTTTATTATTTGGCTTTTTTGTTAATTGTTAGTAATTGTTCAACATCTGTATTTAATCCACAATGATTTGTAATATTTATTTCTGTTGGATTCATGTTTTTGTTTTTTTAATGGCTGTTAATATTGTTAGTTTTTGGGTTGTCCTAAATCGCTAATAAAATATACTTCTATCTGGACCACATTTGGCAGAAGCAGTAGAGAGCACCTGCTGCCTGTCAGTACCAATGTGATCATACTGGAAAAATAATGCAAGATTTTGTTTTATATGAAGGTAGAGAGGAAAGTACAGTTTATATCACCCACAGTAGTCCTGGATGTTTCTCTGGAATGGTTTTAAATCAAAGAATAAAAATACCTTTGTCATTGCTGCTGGAATTGATTTCTATTTTCTGATGACTACAAAGGCCTTTATTTGAAGGATGTATTGTTTCATGTAAAATTTTAAACAGTTAAACAGTAGATATTTAGATTTGTTTTATGGCATTAGTACAGCAAAGTTGTAAGTAGAAGAGAACCTTGTATATTCTAATTATTCCAAATGACATTTATATGGTGGGTCAGGTCTAACCTTACCAACCCCCCTGAGCAAACACACAGGAGACAATGGTAAGGAAACACTACCTCTGACATTTTTGAGGAGGAAACCTCAAGCAGACCAGACATGGGGCAGTGGTGGGGGGTGACCCACTGCTTCTAAGTTACCAGGTTTTTACAAAAGATTATAAAAAACAGAAAAACAACAAAAACAAGATTCTGTTGCTGTATTAAAAACAGTCCATCTTGATGTTTAGTCTCTGTTTCCAGGTCTTATAGTAGTGTTCAGAATAATAGTAGTGCTATGTGACTAAAAAGATTAATCCAGGTTTTGAGTATATTTCTTATTGTTACATGGGAAACAAGGTACCAGTAGATTCTCACAAATCCAACAAGACCAAGCATTCATGATATGCACACTCTTAAGACTATGAAATTAGGCTATTGGTTAAAAAAAAAGAAAAGGGGGTGTTCACAATAATAGTTGTGTGGCATTCAGTCAGTGAGTTCCTCAATTTTGTGTAACAAACAGGCGTGAATCAGGTGTCCCCTATTTAAGGATGAAGCCAGCACCTGTTGAACATGCTTTTCTCTTTGAAAGCCTGAGGAAAATGGGACGTTCAAGACATTGTTCAGAAGAACAGCGTAGTTTGATTAAAAAGTTGATTGGAGAGGGGAAAACTTATACGCAGGTGCAAAAAAATATAGGCTGTTCATCTACAATGATCTCCAATGCTTTAAAATGGACAAAAAAAAAAAAGACGTGGAAGAAAATGGAAAACCATCAAAATGGATAGAAGAATAACCAGAATGGCAAAGGCTCACCCATTGATCAGCTCCAGGATGATCAAAGACAGTCTGGAGTTACCTGTAAGTGATGTGACAGAAGACGCCTGTGTGAAGCTAATTTATTTGCAAGAATCAACCGCAAAGTCCCTCTGTTAAATAAAAGATGTGCAGAAGAGGTTACAATTTGCCAAAGAACACATCAACTGGCCTAAAGAGAAATGGAGGAATATTTTGTGGACTGATGAGAGTAAAATTGTTCTTTTTGGGTCCAAGGGCCGCAGACAGTTTGTGAGATGACCCACAAACTCTGAATTCAAGCCACAATTCACAGTGAAGACAGTGAAGCATGGTGGTGCAAGCATCATGATATGGGCATGTTTCTCCTACTATGTGGTTGAGCCTATATATCGCATACCAGGTATCATGGATCAGTTTGGATATGTCAAAATACTTGAAGAGGACATGCCCTTAAATGGGTGTTTCAACAAGACAATGACCCCAAACACACTAGTAAACAAGCAAAATCTTGGTTCCAAACCAACAAAATTAATGCCTCGCAGATGTGAAGAAATCATGAAAAACTGTGGTTGTACAACTAAATACTAGTTTAGTGATTCACAGGATTGCTAAAAAAGCAGTTTGAACATAATAGCTTTGAGTTTGTAGCGTCAACAGCAGATGCTACTACAGTATTATTATGAACACCCCCTTTTCTACTTTTTTTTTTACTAATAGCCCAATTTCATAGCCTTAAGAGTGTGCATATCATGAATGCTTGGTCTTGTTGGATTTGTGAGAATCTACTGGTACCTTGTTTCCCATGTAACAATAAGAAATATACTCAAAACCTGGATTAATCTTTTTAGTCACATAGCACTACTATTATTCTCAACACTACTACTATAAATAGGTAAAGTGTCCTGAGGTCATCCCGGTGTCCTAGGGTGCAGGGCCAGTGTCCATTAAAGGTCTCCTCAGTGCCTTGGACAGATAACGGAGCAGATATGTGTATGAATCGTGACTTTGACGATAAAAGCATGAAATTTGGCACAGTGTTCGCGCATACCCTAAAGATAATTTTTGGCTATAGGGGCATCGCAGAGGCAGCCATTTTCCAAGATGGCCATCATGCGCTGTTGTTTTATTAGTAGCTCAGGCTCTACACCACCAAGGGTCTTGATCGCGGTGCCTAATCCTACATTGGATGAGGAATGCAGTGGTACTATTTATATCCCAAACGATGAGTCAGGGAGGCATGTTATGGTTTTTCATGGACCGCCACATCTGCCACTGCAGAGTTTTCACATTAGCACGTTAACTCGAGAGCTTTCTTTTCAAATTATCTGGAAACATTCATGGCCCCCTGAGGATGAAGTCTATTGATTTGGTTTAATGTTTTTTAATGACAACAAAGAAAGAGGTCACACAGTTACAGTGAATGCTGAAATGCAACGCTGGCTCTGAAAACAACTGCAGTGGCAAAGTGACGACAAAAAAGAGGTCACAGTTATAGCTAAATGCAAAATTAATTCCGAAAACACAAGCCACCACAGTGGCAACATGCAGTGCACTTAAGCTCTGCCTTGAAACATTTGCACTTTCCACTGCATCCCTTCTAGCATCCACAGCAGAGGAGTGCACAACAGGCCCTGGTAGCTTCTGATACAAGAAGTTCAGCTATGGTCTTGTATCTTGCCCATCTCTGCCATATGTTGAATTAGCTGGACATTTCAGTATCTCTGTCTTCCTGACACAACACATTTATTCCAGTCTGTGGTCAGGCACTGTGTATCTGATGTTCCAGGCTCAGGAGGGTCCACTGACTTGAATAGTTTGGCCATTGTCTCTCACAATTCACTATGCAACTTAAAGAACAGTATGTACTAGCTCTAGCACCACTAATTCAGCATCAGATGAAACCACCAGGAAGGTGCATCAGCTGCCAGCTCAGTCGGTCACATGGAAGAGTACAGTTAGCTGCATCGGGCCAGTCAGTGTACTTGCAGCCCCTTCTTAAATGCTACTCAGCTAGATTTAGGATGTTAGCCAAATACGTTAGCTAGCTTGCTTAATGATGAGGATTAATTAACATAGTGCTTGTATAAATGCATTTAATTAAGGTGTTTGGTCGGAAGATCTTTAAATAAAGTGTAAAAAAAAAATCTTCTGTCTTGTCATACTATAGGCTTCATTTTATCATCTCTTCTTGCCTTAAGATTTATCACGTAGGGGTGCACGCTTGACTGCAAGAAAAATGATTTTATAGTAATTTCAGCACTGCCATGAATTAGACAGCTCCTCCCCTGCTGTCTGATGTGATGATGAGGTACGTATGTTGGCTGCACATGCGTTTCAGAGCTGGGGTGTTAAATCTAAATTCTTGACCTCTTTAAAAGTTTCTAATACAATAACCCGTTCATTTGATTGTAAAATTCAACGCACTTGGTAAAAATCAATATAGACTTCATAGTGTGGGTAGGTGTGTGCATGTGCATGATTGCGGGCAATTGCGTGTGTATACCTAACTACGTGCGTGTAGAGCCCATCAATATATCTTGCACTCCCAATCCAGTAGATGGCAGTGTTCTATGGGTTTTGACCCAAAATGCATAAAGCACTGCCATCTACTGGATGCGAGTGTAAATGGCATCCAACTCACACAGTCGTGATTCGTTGGGCTGAATCACATTTAAACAGAATTTTCAGTTTTGCGAATGCCTTTTTTTTTTTTTTTTTTTTTACAAATGGAAAAAAGGACATATTTACAAATACACATTTATTTGTAAAAACCAACACACGCTTTACAGTAACTTCTGACCAACGCTGACGTCAGCATCTCGACCGCCAACTAAAGGTGGGCGATACCGGGAATTTTGTATTGATCTGATACCAAGTAAATACAGGCCCAGTATCGCCGATACCGATGCTGATATGATTAAGCTTCATAGATCCAAAAGACCTAGGATAGAATTTTGCCAAACATTGTACGTGACAACAAAATACTTTATTATCACAATCAACATTTTTGTTTAAAAAAATATCACTCAACACAACTTAAAATCTCCTGAGGTAGAGGGCTGACTTGAGGAGAGCGCTGAGTGGGTGGGCCAGGCTGAGCCTACCTGCATGGCTGTTGGCTGGCGCTGCTGAGCCACGTGACGGCGCAACAACAAAAGACCAGAGGGGGAGGGTGCACTGCTCCCTGTTGTGCGACACAGCGTAGCGCTGCTCTTACAGATAGAGAGTAGACTTTGATGAATCTGCATGCGCAGCAGTCAGTGTGTGCAGGAGAGAAAAAAAAGCTTGAGTATCAATCTTTTTACACACAGATCGTTCACTGTCAATACCAGTGCTGGTATCGATATTATCGATATTAGAATCAATCCACCCACCTCTACCGCCAACCATTCAAAGGCTAGGAGAGAGAGCTAGGTGTCCGGCCTAATTCAGGTCGAACTATTCAGGTCGTTTATCGGGCTCACTCTCTCTCCTGCAGTGTTCCCATCCAACTCAACTGCTGCTTGTAATTCAGGTGGTAGAGTGGAGAATGGGGCAAGTTTGCAAGAATAATTTATTTTTTAACCGCATTTGTATGCGGCAGAGGTAAAATAATTTATCCCAAATGAGTATTAATAATTACAGCAATAATGGAGACTTTAATTTTCTCCATGGAAGAAAACTTTAAAATGACATCTTCTTTCTCTTCATTCCTGTTATGTCAAATTACACGTGCTGGTGTAACTTTAACGTTTACTTAATGTTCATTAATATAACAATCCCCACCGTCAGCCCCCCCACCCAAAAAAAAAATTGACAAGATCTGGAGCCGCCCCTGCAGCTGTTGCCTCGGCAACCAAAATCAAACTTTTGCTTCTGGATACTCCCGGTAGCGATGGATTATGAAGTCAATTGGTGATGAAATTTAAATTTACTGCACACGATATTTGAACGTAAATGAGTGACCAAGCACACTGCTTTTCGTGCTGTTTTGGATTAAACTCACGATGGGTGGCGATTACTACGAGACGCTGGACATAAACAGAGGTGCAACAGACGCAGATATCAAAAAAGCGTACGTTTTATGAATATAAAGACGTCTGGTTAAGTTCAGAGACAGTCACAGGCGTTTTATTTTCACTCCAAATGTTTCTTTTTAGGTATCGACGTCTCGCGCTGAAGTTTCATCCGAGCAGAAACACAGAAGCTGGAAGCACCGAGAGGTTCAATCAGCTCGGTGAAGCTTACGAGGTTCTCAGCGACCGTGAGTCAAATTCCCGTTAATGTTAAAATAGTGCAGACTGAACGTCATGTATTCATACTGTCAAACTATTTCATGAATGTCATCTGAAGCGTAAAGCAGCATGAGATGAGACGTTCGCGTTCGTCGGAAAAACGACTTCTCTGTTATGAAAACGTCATACATTTAGATAAAAACTTTAAAAGTCATTCCAGTTCTCCGCTGTCGTTTTGCAGTATACACACAGCATGACTTCACACGGACAAATGGTGTCCTGTTTTGTTTTTGCCTGCGATCACCAAAGCAGTCGCAAAAAGTGTTTTTGTTTTTTGTTTTTTTTTTTCGGTTAGTGGAGCAGGGAAGACAAAGCAAGTGCGAGACGTCGTATCATTGTCGCAGACTGAACGGTCCCCCCTAAAAATTGGTCCACCCTGCCTTCACTGCGCATGCGTGAGCTCAGTAGCTGTCTGAGAAAGAGGCTCTTCACCCAAAGCGATCAAATGGATTAATGTGATTATTAACCACCAGATGACAAGGTAAAACCAAATCATTCTAAAGTCAGTTTTAAGCAGAAATGAGACGATATTCTGTGACGTTTTGAAATGTCTGATGCGTAGTGAATGCAACAGCTAGCAGCCCCTGTAGCTGTGGCGCTCTGATCGCTTTCTGTCTTTTATGATGAGAATGCTGAATTGATGTAGAAATGATTGTTGTACAAAAGCTTCAGATATCTGTCACTGTGATAGATGATGAATGGAGTGCAGTTTGAAGCAGAAACGGGTGATAATCGGTGAACCGCGGCTGATGACACATGCGCAATGAAGCCAGGGTTGACCGATTAGGGGGAGCCATTCGGTCATCCGTAAGTGTTAGCCTACCCAGCTAACCAGAGTAGCTGTGCTCTCTCACCTGCAAAACCGCCTCAACATGTTTGTGCTCTGGGTCATAAAGAAACTGCAACACATGTCCACTTTTACACCGCATTGTCCCTTTTTCTTTGCATTTTCACTTTGTTTGTGTGTATTTTGCCCAAAAACTTAGAGAAAATGTGTTTTTTCCACCGGAAGTAGAGAAATTACGTCATGTGTCATATTTTACCCCTTTAACTACTTTTACATATTTATTGTCTTTTTGTCTTTTAAAACCGGATTATCTATCTATCTATCTATCTATCTATCTATCTATCTATCTATCTATCTATCTATCTATCTATCTATCTATCTATCTATCTATCTATCTATCTATCTATCTATCTATCTATCTATCTATCTATCTATCTATCTATCTAATCTGTCTGATCTGTCTGTGTTTAGCACCTGCCCTCAAACGACACTGCGGTGTCCAATACAAGATTATAAATACTCTTTTCGAAGTCGTTAACTTGTGTGGGCACTCATTTAGCTCATAAAAGTACATTTAGCCACAATGCCATGAATGCAGGACAGATTAATAGAGTGTTTTCACATGATGTCACACACCAGAAGTCAGCCATCTCAGCAATATTCTGCTATCCCTTCTGTTTATACTGGTGTTGCAGACCGAATGGTCTGCCCCTAAAAATCGGTCCACCTTTTGCATCTGCGCATGTGTTACTTCAGAGCTCTGCCGCTTGTCTAATAAAGAGTCTCTTCACCCAAAGGCATCAAATGGATTAATGGGATTATTAACCATCAGCTGACAAGGTAAAACCTCTTGAATCATTCTAAAGTCAGTGTTAAGCAGAAACCAGGCTGTTTTGAGCAGAAACTCAGTGAAATTCTGTGACGTTTTGAAATTGGCCAATGCGCAGTGAATGCATCAGCTAGCAGCTCATTTAGCCGCGGCGCTCTGATTGCTTCCGCCGCCTTTTATGATGAAATAATGCTGAATTTATGTGGAAATTATTGTTGTACAAAAGCTTCAGATATCTGTCGCTGAGACAGATGATGACTGCAGTGCAGTTTTAAGCAGAAACGAGGTTTTAATCAGGTGAACCGCGGCTAATGACACATGTGCAGATGCAAAAAGTGGACCTATTTTTAGGGGGGACCATTCGGTTGGCGACACCAGCATCTTTTCTTAGTGTTCAAATACTGTCATGGTGAATTACTGGCTACATTTACATGCTGTTAATATTCAGGATAAGGTTAATATTCCGGTTTCTGAATCATTAGGAATAACCCGTTTACATGCTTAAGCAGACAGAGTTACTCCTGTATACATGGTCATTGGTATCATTTGGAATATCCCCATCTAAACAGCGACGCACGTCTTCCACCGGTGCTTGATTTGGTCTGGCGTTCGTGCAAATCCTGCTTCACGTAACTTTTCGGCCACCTTCTTGCAAATGTCTTGTAAAAGTACTCAGTTTCCTCCTCGCTCTAAAAGTGTGGTGCTGTGCTGCCGCGTCTGGATTTCTCCATGCTTGTTTACCTCTGCTTCTGTGGTGTCCGGTGGGTTGCACACGCCGCATACAAGTAGTTGCCGTACTCAAAAGACCAAGATTCCTTGTGGATAGGACATGTGCAGAACACAAAATAATGTTCCTTTCTATGGGTATATCCCGATGCGCGTTTATATGACCTGATATTCGGGTTAGAAAAGGAGTAACCCATATTCGGGTTTTTAAAAACCGGAATATGAGCATATTCAGGTTTTTGTGGGTGTTTACATGGCCGTGCGCAACCGGGTTATTGCTAATATTCCGGTTATGAAAGGGTTATGAAAGGGTTATTGGCTGCATGTAAACATAGTCACTGTCACATTGTCGGCTGCCACAGTCGGTCAGACAGAGAGATGGATCTGCATTACTATAAGCCATATCTGAGTCTCAGGTGATGCACTGCATTGTGGGTGAAGTTAGAGTTCACTAATACCACACACAAGCAACACATGTGCGCAGCCATTTATATTAAAATGACTTTTCTCTCTGTTTATCAGTGTTTTGTGTCTGTCTTGTACCAGCAGCTGAGGTAATTCCAGCTCCAATAGCTTATCTTAAAGTTGCTGCAGTTAAAAACCTCATAGTTGAATCTTGGGACCGAGCTGACAGCCCACCGCAAGGCGAGGTGCCATCTGTCTCAGCCCCTGCCTCCTGACGCCCGCTGGATGCTCTTAGCTGAATTGTGCTTTTGTAAAATATTCCATTTTTTATTTGTAAAAACAGGCTGATATAACCAGTGTCAAAATAAATAGAACGCTGCCATGATCTACTGGTGCCAATGTGAGTTTTGGCCCTTTTTCAGTTGATTTTTCATTTTTTGGATTGCACCGAGTTTCAGGTTAATCACACGTCCTGCATCCTTTAGTATACATGGAGTAACGAGCTGCGTTTAACATCTCACGACCACCTCTCACACTGCGCCTGTGCAAACACTGCAGACCTGTCTTGTAATTTTTTTTTTGTTTGTTTTGTTTTGTTTTAAACTTTGATGTCTCCCATCGAGAGTTTTTGTAAATTAAGTTTGAAAAAAAGCTTCTGTTTATGTTTTGCTTCTGGAAACACAAGTCCGACGTGTGGTTTTTGAACGTACAATGTGTGTGAGAACATAAATTGGGCGCTCTGAACTTTT
Organism: Thalassophryne amazonica; assembly: GCF_902500255.1. Classification (NCBI taxonomy): domain Eukaryota; kingdom Metazoa; phylum Chordata; class Actinopteri; order Batrachoidiformes; family Batrachoididae; genus Thalassophryne; species Thalassophryne amazonica. The sequence continues at coordinate 88,472,173 of NC_047111.1, forward strand.
ACACCGTGCGGTTAAGTGGGACACTTTGAGCTGAAACTGAGTACAGTGATTGAAAATATCAGCCCAGCTTCAGTTTGAATACTGCCATGTACACTACTGGCCAGTAGATGGCAGTAGAGAATTGCCAAAACAAAATTCCAGATAATCTGTGTCTGCTGCTACTGTGCTACGTTTAAGATGCGTGGAATTTAATAAACGCAAACACAATAACATCTATAAACCCAGAGAATATATTCACAAGAGTTTTAGGCACTAGAGTTTAATGCTGTTATCTGTGGAGCCTGATCAGAGTGTCTCAAATGCATTTTTCATGTCGTGAACGTACTGAGATTATCCTATACCCATAATGCACCTGGACACAACATGTCCACACTAAAACCTTAAACATTAGTGCATTACTTTAAAACTAAAACATATATCTGATATTTTCACTTTATAAAACTTCATACATAACATTAATTTAAATAACTTGTCCGAAATTAGTTTGGTTAAAATTTGAACCATAAGTTAAAAATGTATGCCTCTGGATGACTTTCCATTGTATCAGTATAGGGTTAAAATAAATGAGTTTTTTTTTTTGTGACCAGTTCTCCTTTGCCTGCAGAGGATAGAGCGATTTCTTCTAGAAGCAGCTCTCCTTTTTTGCAGAGGGTAGAGCTACACATCTGCTACAAAACGTATAACAGGTAGGTGCTAGACTGATTTTAAATTTTATAAGAGTTTATAGCTGTTCAGCTTTGTTTACCGCGTTAACGGTCTAAAAATTATCGGACAAAATTTTAGCGGAAGATAATTAGTCCGATAATGGTTTTCAAAGTTATCTGAAAAGATAATCCAATAATGAAAACATTATCTTCGATAATTATCGGTTATCAGATTATCGGAACTGTGCCCACCACTGGCTATAGGCATGCCCAGACATGGGTATTTGTAACCGCGAGATGGCTTCTGCATTGCTGAAGGTGATCAGGAATTAGGGCAGAGCTTGTGAAAAAACTGTGCAAGGATGTAAAAGGTGATTTTCTACAGTATGACATCTTTAATAACATCTTATTGGCTCTCAGACCATTTTATTTTAAAATCTGTCCATTGAATGTTGAAATCTGGATGGAAAACATCATGTATCAAACATTTTTAAACACTAAACTGCTGGCACACATAATTTTGACTCTTATCTATAATGATTACGTCATTTTGGGGACAGACGTGTAGCTAGCTGAAGGTCACTCTGCTTCACCTGCAGCCACATATAAGTTTCATGGATTTATGCCAGTATTTCAGTCCGGGTTACTTTTAGTATTCAGAAAAAAAAACATCAAATACATCTAAATAGCATTGAAAAACACAAAGTATTAATAAATACATACCCTGAGAGATGCATCCAGCTGAGTTCTCCTCCTGCCCTGTAGAATATCGCTCCCATTCCAAAGTCGTTATCTCCATTCAAAACATCCACATTATATGAACACATGACGGTCAGTAAAGTGTTATGTGTCGGACGCAGCTCGGAGAACCGACCAGCGTTTGAAGGACCCAGTATGAAATAAGCAGAGCACGGTTCAAAGGCAAACTGAATTTAATACATAACAGTGATAATATAATAACAAAAGGTGCGGCCTGGCGTGGTGCGCTCCCAGCAGCGCTAACGGTCCGGAGCCAGAAGCTGTTTCGGACCCAAGGACCCCGCCGACACCCCCCAGGTGGCCGCAACAACCGAGTCTGTGAAAGAAGGAACCATTAAGTGAGTCCACACTGTACACACAGAACACTTAAAGGTGTACAAACAGCAAACACTTCCTGGCTCGATTACTGATCAGCTTCCCAACCTGCAGGCATGGAACAATCAGTTCACAAAACTCCACTGCGGTGAAAGCTGATACATGACTAACAAACAGCTCAATACAATAAGGTGTGAGGGACACCACATTTACTGACTGTATAAATGTTAGTCACAAAATCTAACGTACCTCAGGAAGTGTGCTGACGAGCATGAGACCTCACCCCCTCCTCTTTCACAGACTGTGCATCAAACCTGGACGTTCTCAGCATCCGCTGTTGATGAGATGGCTCCCGAGACGACGGTCTCACCCGTCTGGTCACAAGGTCGAGTCTCTGGCAAATACACACTGTGCACTCCAGTCTTAAATGCCAACATGTTCCAATCCATCCAGATGCACCACAGCTGTGAGTCCTGACGAGTCGCAGGTGATCAGGGTGAGGTCCTGACAGCCTCAGCAACACAGCCACTCAGTCCCAAACGCACGCCACCTGGGAGGAAAACCAAAAGACAGAAACAAACCGGCAGCCAGGCCCCCCCAGCCATATAACATAAAGATCCAGTTGACGATTGTTATGTTTGTGTTGCTTTAATCTGTTATTTTTCGGTTCACAGTCATTGATCCGGTAAAGCGGTAACGCTGTTAAACAGCTGGGGGGGGGTCTCCACAGCATTTCTCTCATGTTAAGAGTGCAGCGGTCACTTTATCTCACAGTCTTCATATTCCCCCTTTTAAAGATATGGATAAAATCCTTCTTTCTCCAAGACTCCAGCTCCAAGTAGTTTTTGACGAGCATTTCTAGCGTTGTGCTCCGCTGAATTTCTGTACTCTTTACAGGAGGCGTGTACAAAACACTTCCACTTCTAACTGGAAAATCTTATCCGTGGGAAACTGCACAACTAATAAACACCACAACTGGTTATGATGGATTCTCCCAAAACACCTGTTAACCATTTCCACATATTCACCATCAAAGTCCACAAAAAACACAAAGTTTGAGCTGCAAAAGTTTTTCAGATTTTCCCATTAATTTCTATGAATGCGTCTGAGTGGACGGTCCCTAACATGATGTGCAAACCGTGTAACGTCGTCCCTGTCTCGAACACCTCGTACGCTACAACTGTTTGCGCAAGTGCCTGAAAGATAAAGTGTGCGCTGTGCGAACCCATTGCGCCCTCTCATGACAGGTGTCAGCCAAATTCCAGGTGACACGCACGAACATCTAACACCGTTCGCATGGCACTTAGAAAATGTGTGGCCAGTCGCACTCTTAAATGGTAAATGGACTGCATTTATATAGCGCTTTTCCATCTGAATTGGATGCTCAAAGCGCTTTACAATTATGCCTCACATTCACCCCGATGTCAGGGTGCTGCCATACAAGGCGCTCACTACACACCGGGAGCAATAGGGGAATAAAGGCCTTGCCCAAGGGCCCTTAGTGATGTTCCAGTCAGGTGGGGATTTGAACCCATGATCTTCTGGACTCAAGCCCAACACCTTAGCCACTAGACCATCACCTCCACTCTTCACATGACAGCAGACTGCAGACGAACACTGTCGTACTGGCAGAGAAATTTGTCTAAGTTCCACATGACTGTGGCTTTGGTATGTGCGCTGAAAACTGACAGGAGGTGTGGCTATGACAAAAGCAGCTGTGGTGATCTGTCATTCTGGACATTTCAGCTACACAACACCTGCTGTGTTTGGACTGACATTGACTACCAACTGTCCACTTTGAGGCACGTGTGTCTGACTGCTGTATTTACGTGGACATATATAAAAACATGTATCGCGGTGGCAACAAGCTACATCCAGTGAGTGTGCGCACGGAGACTGCCAGGTTGAAACGGACCGTCAGATCATAACACGCAGCGGGCAAGCTGACATCACGTCATCCACGTGACCTCTGTTCCATATGATGTGGTGTCTGTGCTGCGGCACGCTGTCCATAAGACATGCGTGTCGGGCAGGACACACGCACGCCGACTGGATGCAGCGGACCATGTGGACATGATCAGAGCACACTGCTTCTCATTCATGTCATTTCATGACTGTATGTCTGTGACCATGGGTCATCACCAGAGGAACAGATGGATTATATTTGTATTGCTCGCTTGATAAATGCAGTGTTTTTATATTGTGTGGATTTTTTTTTGTAATACTTCCATGTCCTTCCTGATATGAGGCAGCTTCCCACAGCTTTCAAAGAACAGCTCTGTAGCTCAGTGGAAAAGTTGCTGACTGTGAATCAGAGCTTTTGAAAGGTGTGAGTTCGCATCCCGAGTGATGTTTTTTTTTTTTTATTATTCCACATAAGCGGTGCGATGTGGTCTCACAGGTACCGTCTGGTTTTTATTTTTTTTAAATTATTACACATAAGTGGTGCAATGTGGTTCCACACGTACCAGCTGGTCTTATTACTTCCACATAAGCGGCGACATGTGCTGCACCTGGCACTGTTCCTGCTTGAAAGACACTGCCGCGTGCACAAACTCTCGCACCAGGTTTGTGCACGCCTGCGCAATGTTTTGTGGCGCACTGATTTCGAACTGTTTCTCCATAATCGACAAGATGTCGACCAAACTTCTCACTGTGTGTGAAGGGGCCCTAAGGTAATAGGGTTCATAATTTGGTGTAAACATCATGAATGAATATATCCACTCTGGTCCATATTAGCAATTCAGGCTGGTAGTCTAATGATCTGGTAAATGTATGTACTCATTTACTAACGTATTAATGTCAGTGTGGATGAAAATTCTCTGGGAATGTTTCCAGTATCGTGTTGAATCTATGCCACAAAGAATTAAGGAAGTCAAAACGTTGATCAACTCAAACTAACGCTTACAATAGTAACTAGGATTTTGAGTAAATATTGTAATTTTTGAGACAAAAATGGATTTAATGAAAGAAGTGACCAGTTTAACTCATTTTAACAGGAGGAGCTGGAGTGACCAACCAAGGCAAAAACACTCAATAATTGAATAATTTATTAACAAATATTAAAATACTTAGAATAGAAATTAAAATGCAGAGTCTCTAAAATAGAATAATCATGCCAGTGGGCGGGGAACGAGCAGTCCGTGTCCGGCCGAGCGTTTGCCAGTCGGGCCAATCCATGGGCGTCTTCGAGGTGTCGGATTGTTTGGGGAGGGGCCTCCTAACATCTAGCATGGCGCGTCACAATCTTCCCTGAGGAACACAAAAGGCAAAGTCAGTACAACGTTGCCAACACCAGACGCACTTCATTCACCAAAGGCTATCTGTTAGATTATTCCGAGCACCACTATACTTGTAGACACTCACGGGTGAGGCAGGGTTCCTCCCAGCTGCCGCTATGAGTAATTAACTTTGCGGCGCTCATCTCCCCTCTCGTCGCTCCTCTCTGGTGTCTCTCTTCCCGTACACCTGTGACACATACACACCAAGGCCAGCGAACGCACAGCAAACTGTCCGTCGAGCCTTCTAACTTCATGAGCACCACTTCACAAACACATAAAGTGTACTCACGGACACGGCAGGGTTCTCCCCTGCCGCTGCATGTGATCCGCGTTGTGGTGCTCCTCCCGAACAGTAATGCAGCTGGACCCAGTGGCGTCTGTGTCGGTGTAGTTTCTGTTCTCCACCCTCTATACCCATCATCTGCTCTCTGTGCCTCACACCTCATTATGCCGCCACCCGCTCAGGATGCCGCCCCATTCTTTTCCCACCGTCTTTTATTTGCCACTTTCCACGCCATGCTCCAGGTGCACTAATTGCAGGTGATGTCATATTAAAGGAAAATTAGGTGTTTTTGGGGTTGCCATGACAACCGCTGGGGAGGCAAAACTCCAAGACCCAGCAAATAAAGAAAAACAACAACAAATAAAATAAAACCCTCTCCATGGCTGGATTACACAACACTGCAAAAACAATGCTGAAAAAAACATGAACCCTTAAAACAAGATAAATTGTGTCACACTTCTAAATCTAAAGTTTTGTTTTTTTTATCTTGATAAGAACCAAATATTTGCAGTATACCAAGATAAAAAAAATTTGATTCAAAAGTGTTAGATAACTTCTCTTGTTTTATGGGTTCGTTTCTTATTTAAGTGTTCGACATGCTTATTTCTAGTTTTCTCATCTCATCTTCAACTGCTTATCTGGGATCGGGTTTCCAGGGCAACAGTTCCAGCAGGGGACCCCGAACGTCCCTTTCCCATGCCACATTGCCCAACTCTGACTGGGGGATCCTCTCGCTTTGTGAATACAGAGATTGAATGGCCCTGAGAAGGGACACCCTCACTCCATACTCTTGCAGCACCTCCTACAGTATCTTTCAGGGTACTGCATCATATGCCTTCTCCAAGTCCACAAACACATGTAGACTGGATCAGCATACTCCCAGGCCTCTTCCAGGATCCTTGTGAGAGTGAAGAGCTAGTCGATTGTTCCACGACCAGGACACAACCCACATTGTTCCTCTTCAATCAGAGGTTCAACTATTGGCCGAACCCTCCTTTCCAGCACCCTGGAGTAGAATTTACAGGGAGGCTGAGTAGTGTGATGCCCCTGTAATTGGCACACACTCTCTTGTCCCCGTTTTTAAATATGGGGACCACCACCCCAGTTTGTCCCTCCTTAGTGCCCAGTCATACCGTACACGACGATTCCTGAACGAAGGGAAAAAGTAAAAAAAGTCAGTTCGTTGAGAAAAGGTGGAGGAAAGGGCTTTATCATCAAATAGCCTGCGAAGCAAGAGCACAAAAGGGACGAAAGAGGAACTTAACAAAACCAAAGCTAACGGTCTTGACGCTTTAAATGAAATGCGCCTGGAGCCACAGCTGGAACAGTGTGTGTCTGCATCTCTGAGTTCCAGGACTCGGCACTGGGATGAGCTCATAGGACCTGAGTCCTGGAGAAACTGCAAACAGAAGCTGTGGAGATCTGTGTGCACGTCGGTGGACCACCTGCTCTGGTTCCTCATCCAGAACAAAAGAGGGATCATCTCCTTCATCATCAGAATCCACACTGGCTGTCGACATGCTGTGCGCACTCCATCTTGCTCCAATTACAAAAAAAAAAAAGCCTCTGGTGTGCCTCTGGTCACTGCTGTATCACTGTATTATGTTACTAAGCCATATATATTGATTTATAACAAAACTGTCAAAAGGTGGAATAAATATAAGTGTAAAGATGATTGAATATATCAGAGCAGTAAATTGATCAGTCCATGTGAACGCAAGCATTGACTCACAAGTGCAGTTATTTCAACCAGCTGCAGCTGTTGTATGGCTGGGGTGCCTGGCTGCCTTTTTGTTTCTGTCTTTTGTTTTTCCTTCCAGGTGGCTTGCATTTGGGACTGAGTGGCTGTGTTGCTGAGGTTATCAGGACCTCACCCTGATCACCTGCGGCTCGTCAGGACTCACAGCTGAGGTGCATCTATATGGATTGGAACACGGTGGCATTTAAGACTGGAGTATACAGTGTGTATTTGCCAGAGACTCGACCTTGTGACCAGACGGGTGAGATCGTCGTCTCGGGAGCCATCTCATCATCAGTGGATGCAGAGAATGTCCAGGGTTTGATGCACGGTCTGTGAAAGAGGAGGGGGTGAGGTCTCACGCTCGTCAGCACACTTCCTGAGGTACGTTACATTTTGTGACTAACATTTATACAGTCAGTAAATGTGGTGTCCCTCACACCTTTATTATATTGAGCTGTATGTTAGTCATGTATCGGCTTCCACTGCAGTGGAGTTTTGTGAACTGGATGTTCCATGCCTGCAGGTTGGGAAGCTGATTAGTAATCAAGCCAGGAAGTGTTTGCTGTTTGTACACCTTTAAGTGTTCTCTCTGTGTGTAGAGTGTGGACTCACATAATGGTTCCTTCTTTCACAGACTCGGTTTGTTGCGGCCACCTGGGGGGTGTCGGCGGGGTCCTTGGGTCCGAACAGCTTCTGGCTCCGGACCGTTAGCGCTGCTGGGAGCGCACCACGCCAGACCGCACTTTCTTTTGTTGTTTTTTGTATCACTGTTATGTATTAAATTCAGTTAGCCTTTGTACCGTGCTCTGCTTATTTCATACTGGGTCCTTCAAATGCTGGTCGGTTCTCCGAGCTGCGTCCGACACATAACAGTAGTCTCTGGCCAATACACACTGTATACTCCAGTCTTAAATGCCACCATGTTCCAATCCATATAGATGCACCTCAGCTGTGAGTCCTGACGAGCCGCAGGTGATCAGGGTGAGGTCCTGATAACCTCAGCAACACAGCCACTCAGTCCCAAATGCAAGCCACCTGGAAGGAAAAACAAAAGACAGAAACAAAAAGGCAGCCAGGCCCCCCAACCATACAACAGCAGCTTATCCACAACATGAATTCTGCCGTCCAGAACAGCTCTTTATATAATCTTTTGTATTATCTACCTGTTGCCACATGTACAGAAGGGCTGGATTGTCATTCCTCCACTCATATTGTTATATTTAATAAAAAATAAGCGCACATTGGAGCTGCAGCTGTCGCTCACACTGCGTTCAAGTACCGTCGGAAATTACACAACTTTTTTGTTGTTTCAAATTCAGCAGTTGATTGTGCCAAATTAATTAATTGTATTCTCACAAAAGATTAATTCTGGCCTATATATGGTGCCTGAGCCCATTGAAGCTGACCCCCCACCCAGATAAAAAAAATCCAAGCAAACAGGCTGAGTTTGCCCTGTAATTTCTGACAGTACATGAACGCAGCAGCCTCAGCGCTCACAAACCGGCTTCTGCACTGTGGGAAAACATTGAGCTGGTCGAACGAAGTCAAACTAAACAATAACGTTACAAAAACTAAACAAACGATTAAAAAACGTAAAGAATGACAGCAAAACAAAACATGGATGAATTGAGGTTTTCATTGCCCTTCGTTCAAATTTTTCAACAGTTTAAAAATCGTGACGAAGCACCAGGTGCAGGAATGAAGCTGCGCGAAGGTTAAATGATGCCAACGAAAGTCCAGATTTCTTGTTAATTAGGGCTTCGTTGCCCTTCGTTAAGTGCCGTGTGACTGGGCCATTAGGCACTGTCCCAGACCTCAATGCAGTGTTGAAGAGATGTCTCATCCAAGACAGTCCACCCACACCCACAGCCTTCAGCATTTCTGGACGGCTCTCATCAACCCCTGGGGCTCTGCCACTGCGGAGATGTTTGACTGCCTCAGTGACTTCCATCAGGGAAATTGATGATGATCCTACATCAACTTCCAGCTCTGCCCCTACTATAGAGGGCACTCCAGTCTGATGCAGGAGTTCCTCAGTGCTCCTTCCAGCGCCTAATTACCTCCTCAGTTGAGGTCAGCAGTATCCCTTCCTTACTGTAGACAGCTTGGATGATTCCACGTTTTCCTCTGCTGAAGTGCCTCACAGTCCACCAAAAACACCTTGGTGCCAACTGAAAGTCCTTCTCCATGGTTACTCCAAGCCCTTCCCACACCCGCTGCTATGCCTCCCTCACAACAGAGGCTGCCGCCCTTTGGGTGTTCGAGGGTTGCAATCCCTTGAGGCACCTAAGACCTTCAGGCCGCAGTTCCCCACTGCGGTTTCAGCAATGGAAGTTTTGAACATTGCCCATTCTGGTTCAGTGGCCCCAACCACCACAGGGATGCCAGTAAAGCTCTGCCGGAGGTGTGAGCTGAAGATATGTCAGATGATGGGCTCCTCCAGACGTTCGCAGTTCACCTGCACTAGCCGTTTGGGCTTACCAGATCTGTCCAAAGTCTTCCCTCACCCTCTTATCCAACTCACGACCAGACGGTGATCAGTTGACAGTTCTGTCCCTCTCTTCACCCGAGTGTCCAGAACATGTGCCCTCAGATCAGATGATACAATCACAAAATCGATCATTGACCTTCGGCTTAGGGTGCTCTGGTACCATGTACTTACGAGCATCATTATGTTCGAACATGGTGTTTGTTATGGACAGTCCAAAGTAAAATTCTCAGATGATTCAGCTTGTATGTAAATCAAGCTATCCTAGATGAAGATGAGCGCTGGGCCTATGTTTTTGACATTTCTAATCAAAATGGATCAAGCTGAGCTTGTAATTGATGCAGTGACTAAGATTATCATTCATATTTAGAAGTAATTTTCCTTCATTATCAAGTGTGGAGAGCAAATTGACAACTAACAACCAAAATTTCAACAATTTAAACCTTCTACAAATGATCCATAATTGGTGACTCGCTGTGTGACAACTTGTATTTTCTTTGTTACAGCTCAAAAAAGGGCAACCTATGATAAGTTTGGTGAGGAGGGTCTGAAAGATGGTATTCCCCTTGATTTTGCAAAAAGCGGTGCTTGGTCATCTGGATATGTGTATCACGGTAACCCATACAAAACCTTCAGAAAGTTTTTTGGAGGTGACAACCCATTTGCAGGTATGAAACCAGAGGCCTGCAAGTTATAGCACCCCATGAATGTATACCTCTGATTTCGTTATAATTATTGCACTCCCCCCCACCCTCTAGACTTCTACACAAGTGAGGCACCACTTCAGTTTGGTGGGCTACAACCAGAAGTACAGAAGAGACAAGATTCGCCAATAGAAAGGGACCTTCATTTGTCCTTGGATGATATCTTCCATGGATGCACAAAAAAGATCAGCATATCTCTAAGGGTAAAGCAGAAAGTACACCGGACAGATGTCTGTTGCACTCTTGCTCTGTCATATTTACGGTCCACAGGAAAGACAGCAGAAGAGGCGCTGCAGTTATTCAGCTCTGTGTTGTGTGGAAAATAAGAACAGATGCTTTCTAATGTATGTTCTAATAATAATCCATCTTAATCTGTGGCCAGTCTTGACTAGAATTTTTTTTAATCTAGTGCCAAAAATGCATTTACTACTTCAGAAATAACAGAGCAGGAGCCTCATGTACACTCAACAAAAATATAAACGCAACACTTTTGGTTTTGCTCCCATTTTGTATGAGATGAACTCAAAGATCTAAAACTTTTTCCACATACACAATATCACCATTTCCCTCAAATATTGTTCACAAACCAGTCTAAATCTGTGATAGTGAGCACTTCTCCTTTGCTGAGATAATCACCTGTGCACTAATCATGGTGTCTAATCAGCATCTTGATATGGCACACCTGTGAGGTGGGATGGATTATCTCAGCAAAGGTGAAGTGCTCACTATCACAGATTTAGACTGGTTTATGAACAATATTTGAGGGAAATGGTGATATTGTGTATGTGGAAAAAGTTTTAGATCTTTGAGTTCATCTCATGCAAAATGGGAGCAAAACCAAAAGTGTTGCGTTTATATTTTTGTTGAGTGTACAAAGACTTGCATTGACTTTCTTCTAAAAGTTGGCTGATGCCAAAACTCTGAATCAGGTGTAAGCACAAATATATTCAGATGTATCAAAGTGTGCGTAGGTGTGAATCAACGCACGTTCGGTTTGTATATCCCACTGAACTGAATGCTCCCCTCCACAGCATGTCTTTTTCCTGGTTCTCTCCCTCAGCCCCAACAAGTCCCAGCAGAAGACTGCCCCTCCCTGAGCCTGGTTCTGCTGGATTTTTCTTCCTGTTAAAAGGGAGTTTTTCCTTCCCACTGTTGCCAAGTGCTTGCTCACAGGGGGTCGTTTTGACTGTTGGAGTTTTTCCGTAATTATTGTATGGCCTTGCCTTACAATATAAGGCGCCTTGGGGCAACTGTTTGTTGTGATTTGGCGCTATATAAATAAAATTGATTTGATTTGATTTGATTTGAACGTGGAATTTAGCACATGCACCAAACTCCTCCCTGGCCACGCCTTTATCTGAATATGTAAATGTATTGAAATAGTTTGGTTGTGTTGTGCTGACGGCACCATAAGTGTGGAGAGTTGTGTTTTGATGACGCCCGCCAGGGTCTCTGTGTTGTTGTGTGTAAAAATTAAAGAACTTTCAGAGACAACGTGCAAAAACAATGAAATCTGTGGTTAGATCGCTGTTCTCTCAGCTCGCTGTAATGTAAAATAGAAATTAAATAAGTACATTTGTGTGTGTAAATGCTGAACTGAGCTGCGCGCACACACTGAAGTAAAAAGATATTAGGTGTACTGTGCCTGACAGTGTGTTACATTAACATTACACACGCATTTATTGACAAATACTGAACACAGTCGAGGGCTTATTTAGAGGCTCTCTAGTTCCACCATCAAGAAAAAGAAAACATAATAATAATAGTAATAATAACATATTTGAATGTGCACCTCCCCAAATGTGTTCGTACTGGTTTTCGTTAGGAACAATTACATGGATAAATTATTTAACCACCAAGCAGCTCCCCCATCGTGCACCATGTAACCTCCTGCCTGAAGCGCATTTGCACACCAAACATGATTTGAACATTGATGGAATAAAAATGTTTCCTAGTAACAAAAACAAATTTATTATGTGATGGCACCTTCATAGCAATTTGTGTGCAGTTATTAGCTCTGATTACATTCGGGAAACCAGCTCTCGCTGCAAAATGCACTGTAATCTTGGAATGTATACCTGGATGAGATTCGGATGATTGCGTTCCACACAGCTGGCATGGCTTGGCGCAAGGTTGACTGGCACATGCCTGACCGATCAGCCAGCTCCCGCTGGAATGCCCATGACGCTAGGATGCCCAGCGTGGTCAGCACCTGTGTGGGCACAGACAACCCCTGGCTGGCCGCAGTTCTGTGCGCAACTCCAGTAACATTGGCCTTGGTTATCAAAATCGGTTTATGAGCTAATTATCATCATTTGCAAGTAAATCCTTGCGTTCCCTGAGTACATGCTCACGTCGAATTGCACCATTTGCAAGGTCCTTTAACAACGCTAATGCAGCCATTGTTAGTGCCATTTTATGCATCACTTTGCGCATGGTTTTATATCCATCCATATAATTGCAAACACGTGTGTGTGTGTTAATTGCTCATCAGTGTGTTGCTGATGTGCACATCACTCTGATGACTTCTTGTTTTCACACTATTAACAGTTCCCAGCATCACCTTTACATGTCTGCAGTGGAAGAATAGCTCTATATATATAGAAACGTGTGTAAAACAGGCAGGATTTTTGCGTGATGCACTACACATTTCCACGGTCATTTCACTTTTGATACATCTGAACGTTGGCGTGGAGATGGACATACGGCAGGTTTTTGTGCGTAAGCACACTTTGTACTTGAGGCCCCAGCTCCGTTAAGAAAGCTCTGTAGAGAAAACCCAGAGTGCAGAGACTCACAGGATCTGATCACCTCCGGCAGCTGGGATGGAGCCACTTGGACAGATGTGATGCTGGTGTACATACATAGCTTGAAATTGGATAATATGCATAGAAATGATAAGGTCAGAATACTCGCTTAATAATTTTGCATGTAGTGTATAACTGAGGATCAATTGAGAAATCAAAACAAAAGTCAAACAACCCACAACAACAAACATGAACATGACGAAATGGTGCAGGAGAGGATGTTGTCATCCTCATTTAATTAGAGATGAAGCCCACATATATACAAATTTGTTTTCCAAGTTTTTTTAAATCCACATTACAGAGCAGTACAGTTCCATTAATCAGAAACCAGCCAGAGCAAAGTAAAATTGGGCACAAAATTCTAACTTTTTCTGCCCTCCCACTGTTTTTACTTACTTTCACTTTTTAATTGATCAGGTTATGAATGAGGACGGCTATACTTCCAGCATCCGAGACAAGATACTGACTATAGATATTAAACCTGGATGGAATGAAGGCACCAGAATAACTTTCCCTAAAGAAGGAGATCAGGTAAGACAACTATCAGCAGCATTTTCACTGTGAGCTTTCCCATGTAAGCTACTGTAGTGTGGCTCAGAATAGAAAGCAATCCTATAAAATTTATTTACGTATTTATTTATTTTGTGCCCCAGTTTGGGTCACTCTCGGGGGTTCATGGACTTGCTGGCCAATCCACATCAATGTTTCATTCTGTTTCTGTACGTTAAAACTACTTCACGGATTCTCACCAAATTTTCACCACAGATAGATATTAGACCATGGAAGACTCCATTAAATTCTGGAGGTGATCCGGATCTGGATCCGGATTCTGGATCAATTTTCATGTTATATAGGCTTTGAAGAATTACGTCAAAACTTCTTCACATATTCTCTCAAAATTTCACCTCAAATACATATTAGGGTATGAAAGACTCCACTGAATTTTGGAAGTGATCTGGATCTGTATCCAGATTCTGGATCAAGATTTCACTTTATATAGTCTTTGAAGGATTACGCCAAAACTGCTTCACAGATTCTCACCAAATTTGCACCACAGATAGATATTAGGGCATGGAAGACTCCACTGAATTTTGGAGGTGATCCAAGTCCGGATTCATCTGCTGTCTTCAAGGTCCCAATGAGCACAGTGGCATCCATCATAAATAAATGAAATAAATGGAAGAAATTCGGATCCACCAGGACTCTTCCTAGAGCTGGCCACCTATCTAAACTGAGCGATTTGGGGAGAAGCAGGACCTTAGTTAGGGAGGTGACCAAAAACCTGATGGTCACTCTGTCAGAACTCCAGCATTCCTCTGTGGAGAGAGGAGAACCTTCCAGAAGGACAACCATCTCTGCAGAAATCCACTAGTCAAGGCCTGTACGGTAGACTGGCCAGAGTGACCACACAGAAGCCACTCCTTAGTAAAATAACAACGCAAGACAGGCATGGCAGAGACTGAAAGGAATTACCAACTATGAGGGAAACACTGCCACCATCTCCGACAGCAGTGCTTCCTTGGCGGATGAGCTGAACTGCTTCTTCTCAAGGTTTGAGGCAACTTCTTTAGCCTCACACATAAACATCCCTGCTACGGACTCCAGGGTTCTGATTGTTCAGGAACATGAGGCGAGGAGTGTGTTCAGAGCTGTCAACCCAAGGAAAGCCACAGGCCCAGACGGTGTACCCAGGAAGGTCTTGAAAGCCTGCAGCTATGAACTAGCAAAGGTTATTACAAACATTTTCAATTTGTCCTTTGCCAGTGCCACAGTCCCCTGCTGCCTTAAAACAGCTACAATCATTCCAGTACCCAAAAAACACAACATAAAGAACTTGAATGATTATAGACCCATTGCCCTCACACCTCTGGTCACCAAATGCCTAGAGAGACTGATCAAATCAAATCAAAATCAAATCAATTTTATTTATATAGCGCCAAATCACAACAAACAGTTGCCCCAAGGCGCTTTATATTGTAAGGCAAAGCCATACAGTAATTACGGAAAAACCCCAACGGTCAAAACGACCCCCTGTGAGCAAGCACTTAGCGACAGTGGGAAGGAAAAACTCCCTTTTAACAGAAAGAAACCTCCAGCAGAACCAGGCTCAGGGAGGGGCATTCTTCTGCTGGGACTGGTTGGGGCTGAGGGAGAGAACCAGGAAAAAGACATGCTGTGGAGGGGAGCAGAGATCAGTCACTAATGATTAAATGCAGAGTGGTGCATACAGAGCAAAAAGAGAAAGAAACACTC
The DNA here is from genome assembly GCF_902500255.1 of Thalassophryne amazonica. Taxonomy (NCBI): domain Eukaryota; kingdom Metazoa; phylum Chordata; class Actinopteri; order Batrachoidiformes; family Batrachoididae; genus Thalassophryne; species Thalassophryne amazonica. Next base: position 88,487,448 of record NC_047111.1, read on the forward strand.
AGTGCATCATGGGAACCCCCCAGCAGTCTAAGTCTATAGCAGCATAACTAAGGGATGGTTCAGGGTCACCTGATCCATCCCTAACTATAAGCTTTAGCAAAAAGGAAAGTTTTAAGCCTAATCTTAAAAGTAGAGAGGGTGTCTGTCTCCCTGATCTGAATTGGGAGCTGGTTCCAGAGGAGAGGAGCCTGAAAGCTGAAGGCTCTGCCTCCCATTCTACTCTTACAAACCCTAGGAACTACACGTAAGCCTGCAGTCTGAGAGCGAAGCGCTCTATTGGGGTGATATGGTACTATGAGGTCCCTAAGATAAGATGGGACCTGATTATTCAAAACCTTATAAGTAGGAAGAAGAATTTTAAATTCTATTCTAGAATTAACAGGAAGCCAATGAAGAGAAGCCAATATGGGTGAAATATGCTCTCTCCTTCTAGTCCCCGTCAGTACTCTAGCTGCAGCATTTTGAATTAACTGAAGGCTTTTCAGGGAACTTTTAGGACAACCTGATAATAATGAGTTACAATAGTCCAGCCTAGAGGAAATAAATGCATGAATTAGTTTTTCAGCATCACTCTGAGACAAGACCTTTCTAATTTTAGAGATATTGCGCAAATGCAAAAAAGCACTCCTACATATTTGTTTAATATGCGCATTGAATGACATATCCTGATCAAAAATGACTCCAAGATTTCTCACAGTATTACTAGAGGTCAGGGTAATGACATCCAGAGTACGGATCTGGTTAGACACCATGTTTCTAAGATTTGTGGGGCCAAGTACAATAACTTCAGTTTTATCTGAGTTTAAAAGCAGGAAATTAGTCATCCATGTCTTTATGTCTGTAAGACAATCCTGCAGTTTAGCTAATTGGTGTGTGTCCTCTGGCTTCATGGATAGATAAAGCTGGGTATCATCTGCGTAACAATGAAAATTTAAGCAATGCTGTCTAATAATACTGCCTAAGGGAAGCATGTATAAAGTGAATAAAATTGGTCCTAGCACAGAACCTTGTGGAACTCCATAATTAACCTTAGTCTGTGAAGAAGATTCCCCATTTACATGAACAAATTGTAATCTATTAGATAAATATGATTCAAACCACTGCAGCGCAGTGCGTTTAATACCTATGGCATGCTCTAATCTCTGTAATAAACTTTTATGGTCAACAGTATCAAAAGCAGCACTGAGGTCTAACAGAACAAGCACAGGGATGAGTCCACTCTCTGGGGCCATAAGAAGATCATTTGTAACCTTCACTAATGCTGTTTCTGTACTATGATGAATTCTAAACCCTGACTGAAACTCTTCAAATAGACCATTCCTCTGCAGATGATCAGTTAGCTGTTTTACAACTACCCTTTCAAGACTTTTTGAGAGAAAAGGAAGGTTGGAGATTGGCCTATAATTAGCTAAGATAGCTGGGTCAAGTGATGGCTTTTTAAGTAATGGTTTAATTACTGCCACCTTAAAAGCTTGTGGTACATAGCCAACTGATAAAGATAGATTGATCATATTTAAGATCGAAGCATTAAATAATGGTAGGGCTTCCTTGAGCAGCCTGGTAGGAATCGGGTGTAATAGACATGTTGATGGTTTGGAGGAGGTAACTAATGAAAATAACACAGAACAATCGGAGAGAAAGAGTCTAACCAAATACCGGCATTACTGAAAGCAGCCAAAGAGAACGATATGTCTTTGGGACGGTTATGAGTAATTTTTTCTCTAATAGTTAAAATTTTATTAGCAAAGAAAGTCATGAAGTCATTACTAGTTAAAGGAATACTCGGCTCAATAGAGCTGTGACTCTTTGTCAGTCTGGCTACAGTGCTGAAAAGAAACCTGGGGTTGTTCTTATTTTCTTCAATTAGTGATGAGTAGTAAGATGTCCTAGCTTTACGGAGGGCTTTTTTATAGAGCAACAGACTCTTTTTCCAGGCTAAGTGAAGATCTTCTAAATTAGTGAGACGCCATTTCCTCTCCAACTTACGAGTTATCTGCTTTAAGCTACGAGTTTGTGAGTTATACCACGGAGTCAGGCACTTCTGATTTAAGGCTCTCTTTAAGGCTCTCCAAAGTTGTCCTCAATGAGGATATAAAACTATTGACGAGATAATCTATCTCACTGACAGAGTTTAGGTAGCTACTCTGCCCTGTGTTGGCATTGGAGAACATAAAGAAGGAATCATATCCTTAAACCTACTTACAGCGCTTTCTGAAAGACTTCTACTGTAATGAAACTTATTCCCCACAGCTGGGTAGTCCATCAGAGTAAATGTAAATGTTATTAAGAAATGATCAGACAGAAGGGGGTTTTCAGGGAATACTGTTAAGTGTTCAATTTCCATACCATAAGTCAGAACAAGATCTAAGGTATGATTAAAGTGGTGGGTGGACTCATTTACATTTTGAGCAAAGCCAATCAAGTCTAACAATAGATTAAATGCAGTGTTGAGGCTGTCATTCTCAGCATCTGTGTGGATGTTAAAATCGCCCACTATAATTATCTTATCTGAGCTAAGCACTAAGTCAGACAAAAGGTCTGAAAATTCACAGAGAAACTCACAGTAACGACCAGGTGGACGATAGATAACAACAAATAAAAGTGGTTTTTGGGACTTCCAATTTGGATGGACAAGACTTCAAATGAATTAAAGCTCTGTCTGGGTTTTTGTTTAATTAATAAGCTGGAGTGGAAGATTGCTGCTAATCCTCCCCCTCGGCCCGTGCTACGAGCGTTCTGGCAGTTAGTGTGACTTGGGGGTGTTGACTCATTTAAACTAACATATTCATCCTGCTGTAACCAGATTTGTGTAAGGCAGAATAAATCAATATGTTGATCAATTATTATATCATTTACTATCAGGGACTTAGAAGAGAGAGATCTAATGTTTAATAGAGCACATTTAACTGTTTTAGTCTATGGTGCAGTTGAAGGTGCTATATTATTTTTTCTTTTTGAATTTTTATGTTTAAATAGATTTTTGCTGGTTATTGGTTGTCTGGGAGCAGGCACCGTCTCTACGGGGATGGGGTAATGAGGGGATGGCAGGGGGAGAGAAGCTGCACAGAGGTGTGTAAGACTACAAGTCTGCTTCCTGGTCTGATAGCACAGCATATAAAAGCCAACCTCCCTACATCATTTGACAACCATCAGTTTGCATATAGATGAAAAAAGATCCACCGAGGATGCCATAAATACGGCCCTTTATACAGTCCTGTAGCACCCAGAACGATGTCACATGTATGTCTGGATGCTGTTCATCGACTATAGCTCAGCATTCAATACCATTATTCCGGACATTCTCATCAGGAAACCTCTCCATCTCGGCTTCGCCTCACATCTCTGTTTCTGGATCCTGGACTTACTTACACACTGTCCCCAGTCTGTTAAACTTGGTTCTCATTTCTCCTCCTCACTACCTCTCAGCACAGGCTCTCCTCAAGGGTGTGTGCTAAGCCCTCTGTTGTATTCCCTATATACATTTGACTGCACATCTACTTCCACAGCCAACACAATAATTGAGTTTGCAGACAATACAACCGTCATTGGTCTCATCTCAGGGGGGGATGAGACAGCATATCGTAAGGAAGTCCAAAGTCTGCAAACAACCTCATCTTGAACACAAACAAAACATAAGAACTGATAATAGACTTCAGGAAGAACAGGATCGACCATCCGCCCCTTCTCATAAAAGTGACTGTGGAAATTGTTCAAAGCTATAAATTTTTGGGTATACACATCACAAATACACTCTCCTGGACACTGCACATAACGGATATAATCAAGAAGGCATCCCAACGCCTTCACTTTCTCAGAGTCCTAAGGAAACATCATCTCAGCAGAGCAGTAATGGGGTCCTTCGACCACGCAGTCATCGAGAACATACTGACCTACGGAGTAACAGTCTGGTATGCAGGTTCTACAGTAGCAGAAAGAAGGACTCTACAAAGAACGGTGGAAATAGCACAGAAGATTATTGGCTGTCCCCTTCCCTCCCTGGAAGTTGCAGGTGCTCGATACCTTTGCAGTGTCAAAAACATCTTAAAAGACTCTTCACATCCAGGACACAAAATATTCAACCTTATTCCCTCAGGCAGGCAGTACAGAGCCATAAAAACACACACGAACAGACTTTTGAACATTTTCTACCCCAGAGCCATACAACATTTAAACAAACCACAACCACACTGACAACCTTGGGACAATATAGAATAGGGACTGTGCAATAATGTTTTTAACCTATTGGTTTTATTATGTCTAATCATGCACTAGACTCTAAGGTTGTATTATTTATTCTTGATTGTTGTTATTGTTTTATGTGTGTGTGTGTGTGTGTGTGTGTGTGTGTGTGTGTGTGTGTGTGTGTGTGTGTGTGTGTGTGTGTGTGTGTGTGTGTGTGTGTGTGTGTGTGTGTGTGTGTGTGTTGCTATGCCACTGTGATGAGTCCACTGCAATTTCATTGCATCACTTGTACAATGACAATAAAAAGCCTATTCCTAAAAGGCACATTTGCCAAAAGGCACCTGTAGGACTCTCAGACATGAGAAACAAAATTCTCTGCTCTGATGAGACAAAGATTAAACTCTTTGGCATGCATTTCATGTTTGGAGGAAACCAGGCACCATCCCTACAGTGAAGCATGATGGTGGCAGCATCATGCTGTGGGGATGTTTTTCAGTGGCAGGAACTGGGAGACTAGTCAGGATTGAAGGAAAGATAAATGCATCAATGTACAGAGACATCCTGGATGGAAAACTGCTCCAGAGCGCTCTTGACCTCAGACTGGGGCGACGGTTCTTCTTTGAGCAAGACAGTGACCCTACGCATATGGCCAAGCTATATAAAGCCCCTTTCACACCGGGCCTACTTCAAGTTGCTTCATGTGGCATCATGATGACACAGGAATGTCTGCGTCAGGTGCGCACAGCAGGGAGGCAGAGAGGAGGTGAGAACGCAGAGGAGGTTCTGCAGCAGTTTGGCTGCAGCCAGACTGTGCACTCTATTTCTCTTCTAGTTACCTCCCCCAAGGAGGTTATGTTTTCGGTCGCGTCCGTTTGTTTGTTGGTTGGTTGGTTGGTTTGTTAGCAGGATTACTCAGAAAATCCTCAACGGATTTCAATGAAATTTTTACCAGGGGTGTATCTTGGCCTGACTTAGAAGTCCTTAAATTTTGGTCATGATCCGAAACACGATCCGGATCCAGTAATTTTATTAAGGATTCTTTATCATTGCAGGATAGGGCTGATTTCAACATTTTTGCATCTAACTTCATTAAGACGGGTCACAATGGCTGAACAAAAATTAAGTTATGACACAACAATAATTTAGCATTTGTTTCTCCTCATTGAATAAACGTATTAGAAAATAAAAAAAAAACTTGTGTAGTTCATGCAGTTTCTCTTTATAAATACATTTGCTGAAGATCTAAGGGTTTAACCCTCTGGGGCCAATGGTGTTGTATACGACTGCTGCTTTTTTTTCTTTGCTGAAAAGTTAACTCCGTGGACTTTCGAGCCACCGTCCACCATCTTTGTGCTCCTCATAGAAGCTGTGTGATGACGTGAGCAATGTGAGTGTCCAATCAGAATTGGTTCACCGTCACATGGTTTTCCAAAATCCAATCATAGGACAGATTCACCTCATGTGACACACCAAAGATTATTTTTAGGAGTGATGTGTTACTAGTTTATTATAGTTTGCTGTGTGTTTTGAATAAATGTGTGTGGGAAATTATATTTCCGCTTTGCTTTTCCATTTCTTATTTCTAATTGTAAACCTTTATTACACTTATAAAACACAACTATAACATATATATTTTGAAAGTACAGGTTGTCCTGAAAAAAGAGACATAAAACTTGATTGTGGGATGCAGCAGTAATAACACATTTATGCCAGGCGAGTGAACTGTCCAAAAAATGCCCTCGGACCCCAGAGGGTTAACCACTGAATCTGAAACATGATGGTAGATGCGTGAAATGATGTGGAATAAGTCTCTTTGCCAAAGGGTATTCCATGTGACGTCAGTGACCCTATGGCCTTGGCGGAGGTTTGCACTCTCCGAGTGCTACTCGTTTATATTCTTGTGCAGGGCTGCAGGGCTGCAGGTCTGCGCTCTGATTTCTGTTATAGTTTATCTTTCTTCCTTTGACCGCGAGCTGCATGCACAAACGAACCATCCGTGAGTAAATGTGGAGATGTCTGGAGTTTTACTTGATGTGGACATATCCTGTCTCTAGCAATCAGTCTGTGAGCAGGTCTTAATGTCCTTTTTTGTCCACCTTTTTTGATGGCACCTGTGCTTGGCAACGCCACTGCTCTTCTCCTCCTGTGTAGATTGCTATTGTTTGTTTTTATAATGAATGTGGTCATAACAGCTCAGGTATTTTATGGTCACATCTCTACTCTCCGGAGTTACAATCATGGCTCTCTTTTTGCCATAAAGAGTCAATGGAGTCCTTTTTTAGTGACTGGGGAAAGTACAGTCAAACTTTTCCTCCTTTATCTTTTCACCGGACTCACCTGAGTGCTTGCTGCTGTTTCGAGCTCTGGACAGGAGGAAGAGGCGGATGAAGCGAGGTGTCCGGTCTGGCATCCAGGTGAGGCACAGACGGGCTTTGCGTCTGCGGACCGCCATGCTGGATCACCGGTGTTTACGGGCAATTCCACTCTTCAAGGCGTGCTGTGGTGTTGGTGCGTCCTCATCGCCCTCTGCCGCGGTCTTCGGAGCCGGTGTTCCATAGCCGGTGGGATGCTGGAGTTGGGACCGCTGGAGTGTTTCACCCTCATGTCTTCCAGTGTCTGTGCCTGTCGGTCAGCGTGTGGCTTCTGGACGCGACTGGAGACCGCATAGCCGCGTCGCGTGCCTTCGTCCAATCCCGCTGTGCCCGGCCGATGCGAAGACTGTGACGTCACCCTTGTCTTGGATGGGTCTGTTGAATGTCCGCTTAATTGCAAACAAATCTTTTTCCCTGAATTAACTTTTTATCAGGTGTAACTTGGATTTTTTGTTCCTCACGGAGACATGGCAGAGAGAAGGGTAGTTTATTCATTTAAATGAACTCTGTCCTGATGGATGCTCCGTTTTTGGACTGCCCCACCCCTCTCGTCGAGGAGGAGGTCTCGCGGTGGTCTTCAGGAACAGCTTCACTTTCAAAGTGAAGAACACTCAAACCTTTCCCTTCTTTGAATCACAAGTGTTTAAAGTTGGTTCTACTGACTCTTTTTATTGTGTGCTGATTTATCGCTCTCCTGGCCTCGCTGCTGTCTTAAGGACTTTAGTGACTTTTTATCATCAATAATAAAGTTGGAAAATGTTTTAATTATTGGTGATTTTAATATTCACGTTGATGACAGCACTTCTTCCACTGCAACAGAACTTTTAACATTGACTGAGACTTTTCATTTTAAGCATAAATTGGAATCATAAATTGGTGTCAGGTAATGTTGTATTGTGAGGGTGTGGCTTCCAGTCACATTGAGTACCGTTGCTTTGCTATGACTTGTGTTGAAACCACTTTCTTTCTGCGTCCTGTGCTCGATGCAGAAAAAATGAATCATGTTTTTTTTTTTTTTTTGCTTCGTCCTTTGCGTCCGTCACGGTGTTCTGGCGTTGAGCTACATTGTCTTGGCACTAGATTGCATCCACATAGCGTCGTGATGACACAGCATGATGCAACTCGAAGTGGGCCCGGTGTGAAAGAGGTTGAAGGAGTGGCTTCAGAACAACTTTGTGAGTGTCCTTGCTGTTCTTCACCATGCTGTTCTTTTTCTTTAGGGCTCAAACAACATCCCGGCAGATATTGTGTTCATAATGCGACAAAAGCCTCATCCTTATTTCACAAGAGATCATAACAACCTGATCTACAAAGCCAAGATTTCTCTGAAGATGGTGAGTCTGGTTTATAAGTCAGAATAAAGCTGTTATTTTAGTCGTACTGAAGGACTTGGCTCACATAGTGCATGAAGTCAGACAGCAAGTTGATGGCTTTTTCAAACAGGCCTTGACTGGGTTCTCTGTGGATGTAAAGACACTAGATGGCAGGCTGCTCAGTATTCCCATCAATGACATTGTGCAGTAAGTGAATCCCATTCGGACATGATACTGGATGTAGCAAACATTAGTTTGGCATTAAGGATATCCCACAATAATGACTAGATCGTAACATTCAAACAACCATTTTCATATTGTGCATCATCTCAAAGCACATTTTTCTCTCTCATACCAGCCCAACATACACCAAAGTGGTGACCGGAGAGGGAATGCCGCATTCCCAGGATCCTTCCCACAGAGGAAACCTCATCATTACTTTTGACATTCAGTTCCCTGATAAGCTGGATGTAGAGAGGAGGCATCTCATCAAACAAGCTCTATCATTTCAGTAAATCTGTTGCTTTTCTATGATTACACAATTTACATAGCAACAGTGTGCATTGTTTGATTTATTTAATTTGTTTTCCACCACTAAAACTCATTTAAAAACTGTATTTTGTGGATTCACTCATGCATGAATGAGCTAATATGAAAGAGGCTGTTAAATGTGTGCAGCTTCCAAAGGCATTAAATGCATTTAATGCATTGAAAAATTGAAAGTCCTGGCACTGTTGAGAAGGCTTGCAAGAAAATAAATGTGACACTTTTCATGCACTCACATCAATAAAACGTCAAAATCAAACCCGGTGTGCAGCCACAGGACGCCTACTGTTTAGACCTCCGTGCGCCGGCTGTCTACGTCATGGGTTAGCGGTCGACGCGCGATGTCTCCGATGATTTGCCTACAGCCGCCCTGCCCTCCTGAGAGCACCATGAGCACCCCCGGGGCCACTTGCACAAAAAACAAAACAAAAAAAAAAACCTTTGGGCTACGACCTCAGATCAGATGACACCACCTGCTGAATTAATTAAATAAATGTTGATGATTTTATTACATTCTTGGCTGGCGTAATGAGAGCGAGTGTTTGTGTGTGTGTGTGTGTGTGTGTGTGTGTGTGTGTGTGTGTGTGTGTGTGTGTGTGTGTGTGTGTGTGTGTGTGAGAGAGAGACAGAGAATAAAAACAGTTCATAGTTTAACGACATGTGCCTTGATTGTAAGTATATATTGTCACTTGGGACGATATGTGCTGGTGCCTTTGAACATGGCATATATCGTCGTAGCGACAGTAATGCTGTAACAGTCCCTGATGTGTTATCAGAGGACTCCATACTGATGCCTCTATGACAGATTACAGTGTGGTGTATAAATAGTTGGACATTGACAGTGTCATTTTTACAACCCCAATTCTAATGAAGTTACAACGTTGTGAAATGTAAATTAAAAAAAGAATACATTGATTTGTAAATCCTCTTCAACCTATATTCACTTGAATACACCACAAAGACAAGATATTTAATGTTCAAACTGATAGACTTTTTTGTTTTTGTGCGAATATCTGCTCATTTTGAAATGGATGCCTGCAACACGTTTCAAAAAAGCTGGGACAGTGGCAACAAAAGGCTGAGAAAATTGATGAATGCTCAAAGAACACCTGTTTCGAACATTCCACAGGTGAACAGGTTAATTGGAAACAGGTGAGTGTCATGATTGGGTATAAAAGGAGCATCCCCAAAAGGCTCAGCCGCTCACAAGGAAAGATGGGGCGAGGATCACCACTTTGTGAACTGTGTGAAAAAAAATAGAACAATGTTTCTCAATGTTCAACTGCAAGGAATTTAGGGATTCCATCATCGACAGTCCATAATATAATCAGAAGAGTCAGAGAATCTGGAGAACTTTCTACACATAAGTGGCAAGGCCGAAAACCCTTCGATCCCTCAGGCGGCACTGCGTTAATAACAGACATCACTGTGTAAAGGATCTTACCCCGTGGGCTCAGGAACACATCAGAAAACCATTGTCAGTTAACACAGTTCGTCGCTACATCTACAAGTGCAAGTTCAAACTCTACCATGGAAAGCGAAAGCCATACATCAACAACATCCAGAAACTCCGCCGCCTTCTCTGGGTCCGAGCTCTTTTGAAATGGACAGATGCAAAGTGGAAGAGTGTGCTGTGGTCTGATGAGTCCACATTTCAAATTGTGTTTGGAAATCATGGATGTTGTGTCCTCCAGACAAAAGAGGAAAAAAGACCATCTAGATTGTTACCAGCGCAAAGTTCAAAAGCCAGCATCTGTGATGGTATGGGGGTGTGTTAGTGCCCATGGCATGGGCAGCTTACACATCTGTGATGGCACCATCAATGCTGAAAGGAAAATCCAGGTTTTGGAGCAACACATGCTGCCATCCAAGCAACGTCTTTTTCAGGGACGTCCCTGCTTATTTCAGCAAGACAATGCCAGGCCACATTCTGCACGTGTTACAACAGCGTGGCTTCGTAGTAAAAGAGTGCGGGTACTAGACTGGACTGCCTGCAGTCCAGACCTGTCGCCCATTGAAAATGTGTGGCGCATTATGAAGTGCAAAATATGACAACAGAGACCCCAGACTGTTGAACAACTGAAGTCATACATCAAGCAAGAATGGGAAAGAATTTCACCTACAAAGCTTCAACAATTAGTGTCCTCAGTTCCCAAACACTTATTGAGTGTTGTTAGAAGGAAAGGTGATGTAACACAGTGGTAAACATACCACTGTACCAGCTTTTTTGAGATGTGTTACAGGCATCCATTTCAAAATGAGCAAATATTTGCACAAAAACAATAAGGTTTATCAGTTTAAACATTAAATAGCTTGTCTCTGTGGTGTATTCAATTGAATATAGGTTGAAGGGGATTTGCAAATCATTGCATTCTGTTTTTATTTACATTTTACACAACATCCCAACTTGATTGGAATTGGGGTTGTACTATGTCCACCTATTGCAACATATTGTTGAAAGGCTTTAAATTACAGAGTTTTGTCTTTAATATGTAGATATTTGCCTTAAAATCAGATAAACAGTTTAGAAATTAAAGCATTTATTGTACATGGTTCACCACATAGGAGGGTACAAATACCAGCTGGATAATTGACCAGTTGTTTGTTTGATGACTTAGTCATGCCTCACTTTTTACTGTTTTTCTCAAATTAGTTTGTAAGGAAAAATTTGAAAGTGTAGACAATATGGTATGTCAGTTTTTTATTTCTACCTTGTTACCATTTAACTTTGAAACTTGGATTATGTAGTACAAAAAAAGCAGACACAAATTACAAATTGACATTTTTAAAGTAGATTTTAGCATCGTGTCTCATTCTCCACAAAATATTTAAGACTTATTCAACTTTAAATTGTACGAGTTGTCACCCTAAGATCCATAACCACTGTAGTCCCAACCTGGTCTCACAGCGAGTTGTGATTCAGCAGCACGAAATATACATTAATCTGTTGGTTTGTGATATTGTGACGAAAAGCGCCTCATCCATTCTAATTCATTCTGTGATGGCTGCATGGAATTAAAAGTGAAGTGGGGGGGGTCGAGGATGGTTATGTTTAGGGTGGGGGGTAGGAGTAGGGTTAGTAATAGTGAGTTAAAAAAAAAAAGACGGAAATTTGACTCATTTCATGACGGGAGGACGAAAAAACTTGAGACTGGGCTGGTAGTCCATGTTGTGATCAACACAGATGCAGACCCCACAGTAAGAGAGAGAGGGAGTGAGTGGTGTAGAGAGGTTGATCAGTGTTACAGTGCAAGTCCAGCCCAGTCTCATGGGGTTTTTTTTTTTGTGCTCCCGTCACGAAATGATTCAAATTTCTTGACAGGGTTTTTTTTTTAACTCACTATTACTAACCCTACCACCAACCCTAACCATAACCACCCCCTGAACCACCCCCCGCGCCTTTTCATTTTGTGCAACCGTCACGGAGTGTATTAGAAAAAATTTGTGCTTCCATGACGAACATTTCATTTTGCACTTTTTGTGACAATATCACGAACCAATAGATTAATGTATATTTTGTGCTGCTAAATCACGACATGCCGTGAGACTGGGTTGTGCAAGTCAGTGTCAGGTTTGTCCCAGTGCTCATTGGGAACATCTTGTGACTTCAACACAATCATCTGTCAATGAACTGCATGACTGAGTCTAAATTGATTCTCCTAGCAGAACAGGTACTGTAGCTCAGTCCGATCTGTCAGCAGGTACTGGGCTTGGCTGGGGAAGCAACTGTGATGGACTGAGGTCCCATACAGGGGGGTCCTAGGCTCTCATCCACTTCCCACTACAGAATCCTGGGACAAGCACCAGCACCAATGGGCATCAGGCCCTGTATACGAGCGCTTCTGCTAATTCACATAGCCAGTACATGCCAAATATGCCCATAGGTATGTCCCCATATGTGTTGTCTAAGCTTTTAATCACCCAGCACGGGTGATTAAAAGCTTGTTTATCTAGGATTGAGGTGGCCTAAAGGTTGAGTGTCGTGCTCAAGGGCACTTCAGCACAAATCAGGGATCAAAGAGGGAACAGGAAAGCTGCCCCACCAGTGCACTCACCCCTTAAGTAAATAGATTACATAATAGAGTATAACCTTTCAACTTTATGACCTAATGACCATAAGCTGATAGTTGTAGCCTCGTTTGATGCATTCAATATTTGTAGAGATCTGATTTGAAACAAATAAATGTCTGGTTTCAAACAAACAGTAAACATTGTAAACAATCTGCATAATGGAGGAAACACTGCAATAAGTGCTGGTTAATTAACTCTAATCACTACTTTTACAAAATGTAGCACTTTTTTCTCATTTTACAGTTCAGTCTTGTAAACATAAACATCCTTATTCTCAGCTAAGAGCCAGCTTAGCAAATTTAATTAGAGATAGAATAATATCTTGTGGAATCATTACTTTTTGTTCATGGAAGTGCTCAGTATAAAGGGTAAAATGTTTACTTTTGAGTAAATCCAAAAAAGTCATTGTGCCAGTGCAGCAAAATCCAAAAAGTCAGAGTTCATTTCGGAATCATTGGACAAGATATAATTAATTAAATACACGTGAGTCCACTTCTGAGTCCAGCCTTCATTATAACACCAGGTAAACCCTGAAAGCAGACTTGTCAGGTTGCTTGTACCCATCGGTTCCACGTTCAGATGAATCAAAATGGTACTGAATCCTGACTGACAGGCCGAGGTCAGAATGGTGACTCCCAGTAGTGCTGCATCCTGGTCATACCACGTTTAATTTGCTCATATGTCACAAACATCACGATGTTCCAGGACCCCAGTCGGAGGAAAGAAGGCATAAACCTAAATCAGACAAAAGTAGGAAAAGAGAAATATCCCAAAGAGCTTCTTTTTATTGATGCAGGAATTATAAGTTTGTGGTGCATTTACCCTTTATAGAAGGCAGTGGGTCCTTCATTTCTCAGCATCATGATCGCACAGTTCCCAGCACCGCTGTACTGGCACATCCCTGAGTTCATGAACCGTGTTTTAACTACATCCACAGGAGACGCCACAACTGTAGTGCAAAAGCCGGCGCCGAAGGCAGCTGTGAAGTGGCACGGCAGGTTATCTGCAGAGGGGAGGTTGATGTCACATTTGTGTTGAAAATGCTGCACCATTTCCAATTTCTGGAATAAATTATTCTGGTTTTTTCACCTCACCTGTCATTAGATCATACTTCAAGATGAGGTCTTTGATCATGTCATAGGTTACCAGCTCCGCACAGTTTACAATAGCATTGCGGCTAATATTGGGCATACAACCTACAACAGGAATAGAGCATGATTAATTCCAAACCACAGGGATGTGTCATAACCAGGAGTGAGGAAGATACCTCTGCCAGGGTCCAATAGCATGGTGGCCAATGGGGGCCACAGCACTAACAAATTAAGACAAAATACAGAAAACATTTTTATGTACACAAAAACAGCTATATCAAGTACTTGCATCAAAAACATCTTGCAAATTGAGAAACTACTTGGAAACAGAGAAAACAAACATGCAATCATTTAATTTCATTAAGCTCCTGCTGCAAGTTCACACAACGCTTCCAAAACTCCAAACGTGCTGCAAAGCTTCACAACATAACAGAAGCACTAACAACACAAAAGAGGACTTTATCTCAGTGCATTTTTCTCTTTACCTGGACAACAGAGCTAAGTTTATAGACTATATGGGTGAGCTTTACCTGGACAACAGAGCTGGGTAAGTTTATTTACTGTATGGGTAAGTTTCCGCTTGGGTTAGTGACATTTTCACATTGTTTTCTTTGCAATGCATTGAAGAGTAGAAGTCTATGTCCTCCAGGCAGAAACATCTTGTGTTGTTAGTACAGTACTTCTGTTGTATTGTGAAGCCTTGCAAATGTTTTTGTGTTTTGTCTGAATTGCTGTAAGTTATATTTATGTACTGCATAATCCTTTTTCAATTTGCAATGTTATTTTGATGTAACAACCTGTTGTTGAATTGATGCCAATTTATTTATTTATGTATTTTTTTCGTGTTTTCTGCATGGCCTCTATCAGCCACCGTACAACAGTCCTCTGTTTACATGATACCTGTTGACATTTTGCTCTATTTGATCCTGATGCATGATTCTGATCACTCATCTATGGTCATGTTGTTGACCTTTGATCCTGATTAGTGCAAGCATAACCTTGAAGTCAGAAATTATGTTTTCTTTACTGCTTGTCTATTAAGGCCCAGTCACACGGCACTTAACGAAGGGTGACGAAGCCCTGACGAAACAAGAAATCTGGACTTTCGTTGACTGTCGTTGGCATCGTTTAACCTTCGCGCAGCCTCGTTCCTGCAGCTGGCGCTTCGTCAGGATTTTTAGTTTGTCAGCAGGATTCCTCAAAGGTCTTTTGAGGAATCCTGCTGATCAGCTGATCAGCACTGCTTTTGACCCTCATCACTGATTCAGGATCAAAGTTCAAGCAGGTCCTGCCAATTTGAACATAGCCTCACCAAAATGTAACAGCTTTCTTGACCCAAGTTCTACTTCCCCACCTTTTCCCCACATGTTGAAATATCCTACTGATAAACAAGTACTTAGAAAACAAAGTGGAAAGCTGATCATGTTGATGTTTGACGGAGGTAAAGCCCCTTTCACACTGGCGCAAATGTAGAGCAGCGTATTGTCGCATTGTGTTTTGTTTAAGTACGCCCGAAATGCATGCATACTCACCCTTTTTCCATGTTCATTGCTTTCGTAGATATGCTTGTAGCTGCGTGTGTTTGCGTTTTAATGTGTGCGCACAGTCGCGTGTAGCCCTTGCCGCTATTTTAAAACAATTCAACTTTTTTTCAGTTCATTCCTCCCGGTTGTGCAGAACACATCGTTGTGGTTGGAAAACAATGGACTGTATCATGAGGTTTTTACAGCTGCATACTGCCATGTATGTAGCCATAGCTGCTATTTTCTGCCTCTGGAAGTGCACTCTGTTCTCTACTGCACAGTGTGGTACGGGTCAGAAACAGAGTAACATTATTTTATTTTTTATTTTTTGCCTTGGTAGATCATTTTCATTGTGTACAGATGCTGCTGAGTCTGGCTGTGGTAAAGGCTGCCGTGAATGAATCGGTGTGACTCTTTAAACTTTTAAAGCTCCAGTTGCTCCGATCAGGTCTGCTGATTTGATCAGACCTGATCGATCAGGTCATCTGATGATCACGCCGACATGCAGCGACGGCGGTTTTAAAGAGTCACAGTGTTGTGTGGGCCGCCAGAAGAGGAGGTACTGCTGGCCCACCACCAGAGGGCGCCCTGCCTGAAGTGCGGGC
Source organism: Thalassophryne amazonica (assembly GCF_902500255.1). Taxonomy (NCBI): domain Eukaryota; kingdom Metazoa; phylum Chordata; class Actinopteri; order Batrachoidiformes; family Batrachoididae; genus Thalassophryne; species Thalassophryne amazonica. Next base: position 88,503,151 of record NC_047111.1, read on the forward strand.
TTCAGGCACGAGAGGGCGCTGCCGCCATGGACACAGCCGGGGGTGACAGCTGTCGCTCATTACCTCTTGACAGCTGTCACCCATCTACTCAACATCATCTCACTCCATAAAGACCAGACGTCATCTCCACCTCGTTGCCGAGATATCATACTTCATAGGAGGTAATACTCTCAGCCTTTTGTGAGATTTGTAACTCTGTTATTGTGAGAATTTGCAGGAGAACCGGTCGTTTGTGAGGAGGCTGTGCAAGACGGCGCTCCTTTTCAGCTGAGACCGCTGCAACATATTGAATGAGAGGTGGAGGTGGCATTCCCACCGTTGTTGTTACTGGGTGTACACACACCCACACTTGACTGTCTTTGTTCTTCGCCAGCAGTACCAGATCCGACAGTCGGGGACGGTGATCACCTGGGAATTCGGGACTTGGCGGCTCCAGTATTCACCAGGTTCTGGGGCGGCGGAAATCATGTGGTTCCGGCTCTTCTCAGGACAGACGTCTTCTATCCTCGAGCCTGCCCACACGTCACCTTTGTGTATTGACTGTTATGTGTATTGACTGTTATGATATTCTGTGATTGTCTGTATGTTCGTTGTGCACATTCACAACATTAAATTGTTACTTTTTGGCTCATCTATTGACCGTTCATTTGCGCCTCCTGTTGTGGGTCCGTGTCACTACACTTTCCCAACAGGATATCTCGGCCAGCGTCATGGACTCCGAGGGGCATCACCCGGCTGTTGAACGACCAATGGGAGAGCAGGGAGCGCAGGCGTCTGCAGGAGACGTGATTGGTGAGCTGCAGCACATTCTCACCGCCTTTACGGCTCGGTTGGATCAAATGACTGAGCAAAACATCCTCCTGAACCGCAGGGTGGAGGCTCTCTCCGCACAGATGGCGGCGAGCGCTCAGGGCGCTGCTGCGGCTCGTCCTCCTGCCGACCCTGTGCAGGATATAAACGTTCCAGTGGTGGTTCAACAACCCCTCCCACCATCCCCTGAAGCATACATAAGCCCTCCTGAGCCGTACGGAGGTTGTGTGGAGACGTGCGCAGACTTTCTTATGCAGTGTTCGCTCATCTTCGCACAACGTCCCGTCATGTACGCGTCAGATGCTAGTAAAATAGCTTATGTGATTGCTCTGCTTCGGGGTAAAGCACGCGCCTGGGCTACGGCGCTCTGGGAACAGAACTCACGGTTGTTATCAGCATACACTGGGTTTGTGGGGGAGTTCAGAACAGTGTTTAATCACCCTAACAGAGGAGAGACCGCTTCAACTGTGCTGCTGTCAATGAGACAGGGACGCGAGAGCGCAGCCGCTTATGCAGTCAACTTCCGCATCGCGGCTGCGAGGTCCGGCTGGAATAATGTTGCGCTCCGCGCCGCCTTCGTAAACGGACTGTCGTTGGTTCTGAAGGAGCAGCTGGTAGCTAAGGAGGAACCGCGGGATTTAGATGGGCTTATCGATCTTGTTATACGGTTAGACAATCGGTTGGAGGAACGCCGTCGGGAGCAAGGCGAAGGACGTGACCGGATACGCGCCGCCCCTCTCCCTTCTGGGTTCGATAAGGCGCCGCCCTCCCCACGCTCCACAGCCGCAGCGCTTTGTGGGGCAACAGCTCCCCCTGCTGACGTTGTTAGGGAAACGCACATGGCCAAAATGGGGAGGCTGATCCGTGGAGAGTGTTTTCTCTGCAGCTCAACTGAGCACACACAGAGAAACTGCCCCAAACGGCCAAAACGACAACAACCGCCCTTAGAGACTGGGCTAAGGAGGGGTCAAACCATTCAAGTGAGACACACACAAATTGCCACACGACTCCCAGTCACAATCCTGAGCGGGGATTTAACCCTTCAAGCCCGAGCACTGGTGGACACGGGGTCAGAAGGGAATCTGCTAGACAGCAGATGGGCAAGGGAGGTAGGGCTCCCTCTGGTGGCGCTTCCTTCGCCATTGCAGGTGCAGGCACTAGATGGCACCCTCCTCCCTTTACTCACACACAAGACACAACCAGTAACTCTGGTAGTGTCTGGAAACCATCGGGAGGAGATTGAGTTTTTTGTGACTCCTTCTACCTCCCGCGTGATTTTGGGCATCCCATGGATGTTGAAGCACAATCCCCAGATTGATTGGCCGTCTGGGGTGGTGGTTCAGTGGAGCGAAACCTGCCATCGGGGGTGTTTAGGATCCTCGGTTCCTCCCGGTTCACAGGCTAAGGAGGAGGTCAAAGTCCCTCCCAATCTGACGGCAGTGCCGGTTGAGTACCACGATCTTGCTGACGTCTTCAGCAAGGATCTGGCACTCACCCTTCCCCCGCACCGTCCGTACGATTGTGCCATTGATTTGGTTCCAGGCGCTGAGTTCCCGTCCAGCAGGCTGTACAACCTCTCACGACCTAAGCGCGAATCAATGGAGACCTACATCCGGGACTCATTAGCTGCCGGGCTGATCCGGAACTCCACCTTCCCGATGGGGGCAGGTTTCTTTTTTGTGGGCAAGAAAGATGGCGGACTCCGTCCATGTATTGATTACAGGGGGCTGAATGAGATTACGGTTCGCAACCGATACCCGTTGCCATTGTTAGATTCCGTGTTCACCCCCCTGCGTGGAGCCAAAATCTTTACTAAGCTGGATCTTAGGAATGCGTATCACCTGGTTCGGATCCGGAAGGGAGACGAATGGAAGACGGCATTTAACACCCCGTTAGGTCACTTTGAGTACCTGGTCATGCCGTTCGGCCTCACCAATGCCCCCGCGACATTCCAAGCCTTGGTTAACGACGTCTTGCGGGACTTCCTGCACCGATTCGTCTTCGTATATCTGGACGATATTCTCATCTTTTCTCCGGATCCTGAGACCCATGTCCAGCATGTACGTCAGGTCCTGCAGCGGTTGTTAGAGAACCGACTGTTTGTGAAGGGCGAGAAGTGCGAGTTTCACCGCGCGTCTTTGTCCTTCCTGGGGTTTATAATCTCCTCCAACTCCGTCGCCCCTGATCCGGCCAAGGTTGCGGCGGTGAGAGATTGGCCCCAACCAACAAGCCGTAGGAAGCTGCAACAGTTCCTCGGCTTTGCTAATTTCTATAGGAGGTTCATTAAGGGCTACAGTCAGGTAGTTAGCCCCCTGACAGCCCTGACCTCTCCAAAAGTCCCTTCACCTGGTCGGATCGGTGCGAAGCCGCGTTCAAGGAGTTGAAACGACGGTTCTCTACTGCGCCAGTTTTGGTGCAGCCCGACCCTAGCCGCCAGTTCATGGTTGAAGTGGACGCCTCTGACTCAGGGATAGGAGCCGTGCTGTCCCAGAGCGGGAAGACCGATAAGGTTCTTCACCCGTGTGCCTACTTTTCCCGCAGGTTGACCCCGGCTGAACGGAACTATGACGTCAGCAATCGAGAACTCCTTGCGGTGAAAGAGGCTCTTGAGGAGTGGAGACACCTGTTGGAGGGAGCGTCTGTGCCATTCACGGTTTTCACTGACCATCGGAACCTGGAGTATATCAGGACCGCCAAGCGGCTGAACCCCAGGCAAGCCCGCTGGTCACTGTTCTTCGGGCGTTTAGACTTCCGGATCACCTATCGCCCCGGGACCAAGAACCAGAGATCGGATGCCTTGTCCCAGGTACACAAAGACGAAGTCAAAACAGAGCTGTCGGATCCACCGGAGCCCATCATTCCGGAGTCCACTATCGTGGCCACCCTCACCTGGGACGTGGAGAAGACCGTCCGGGAGGCCCTGGCACGGAGCCCGGACCCTGGAACCGGTCCGAAGAACCGTCAGTATGTCCCACCAGAGGCCAGAGCTGCAGTCTTGGACTTCTGTCACAGTTCCAAGCTCTCCTGTCATCCAGGGGTGCGAAGGACCGTGGCAGTTGTCCGGCAGCGCTTCTGGTGGGCGTCTATGGAGGCCGACGTCCGGGAATATATCCAGGCCTGCACCACCTGTGCCAGGGGCAAGGCAGTACATAAGAAGGCCCAAGGACTCCTCCAGCCGCTGCCGGTGCCTCATCGCCCCTGGTCCCACATCGGCCTGGATTTCGTCACGGGCCTCCCGCCGTCCCAGGGCAACACCACCATCTTCACGATAGTGGACCGATTCTCCAAGGCGGCCCACTTCGTGGCCCTCCCGAAGCTCCCAACAGCCCAGGAGACAGCAGACCTCCTGGTCCACCACGTCGTCCGTCTGCATGGGATACCCTCCGACATCGTCTCTGATCGTGGTTCCCAGTTCTCCTCACACGTCTGGAGGAGCTTCTGCAGGGAACTGGGGGCCACCGTGAGCCTCTCGTCCGGGTACCATCCACAGACGAACGGACAGGCAGAGCGGGCCAACCAGGACTTGGAACAGACCCTCCGCTGCGTCACATCCGCGCACCCGATGGCCTGGAGTAACCATCTGGCCTGGATCGAGTATGCGCATAACAGCCAGGTGTCTTCTGCCACCGGCCTCTCCCCATTTGAGGTGTGTTTGGGGTATCAGCCCCCGTTGTTTTCCGTGGTGGAGGGAGAGGTCGGTGTGCCCTCGGTCCAGGCCCACCTGCGGAAGTGCCGTCGGGTGTGGCGCTCCGCCCGTTCTGCCTTGTTGAAGGCCCGGACGAGGGCGAAGACCCATGCAGACCGCCGGCGATCCCCGGCCCCTGCTTACCAGCCCGGGCAGGAGGTGTGGCTTTCCACGAAGGACATCCCCCTCCAGGTGGACTCCCCAAAACTTCAGGACAGGTACATTGGCCCCTTCAGGATCCTCAAAGTCCTCAGTCCTGCCGCAGTGAAGCTCCAACTCCCGGCTTCACTGCGGATCCATCCGGTTTTCCACGTGTCCCGCATCAAACCTCACCACACCTCACCCCTCTGTGCTCCCGGACCGGCGCCGCCTCCTGCTCGGATCATCAACGGGGAGCCGGCTTGGACGGTGCGCCGGCTCCTGGACGTCCGTCGGATGGGTCGGGGGTTCCAGTACTTGGTGGACTGGGAGGGGTATGGACCCGAAGAACGCTCCTGGGTGAAGAGGAGCTTCATCCTGGATCCGGCCCTCCTGGCCGACTTCTACCGCCGACACCCCGACAAACCTGGTCGGGCGCCAGGAGGCGCCCGTTGAGGGGGGGGTCCTGTTGTGTGGGCCGCCAGAAGAGGAGGTACTGCTGGCCCACCACCAGAGGGCGCCCTGCCTGAAGTGCGGGCTTCAGGCATGAGAGGGCGCTGCCGCCATGGACACAGCCGGGGGTGACAGCTGTCGCTCATTACCTCTTGACAGCTGTCACCCATCTACTCAACATCATCTCACTCCATAAAGACCAGACGTCATCTCCACCTCGTTGCCGAGATATCATACTTCATAGGAGGTAATACTCTCAGCCTTTTTGTGAGATTTGTAACTCTGTTATTGTGAGAATTTGCAGGAGAACCGGTCGTTTGTGAGGAGGCTGTGCAAGACGGCGCTCCTTTTCAGCTGAGACCGCTGCAACATATTGAATGAGAGGTGGAGGTGGCATTCCCACCGTTGTTGTTACTGGGTGTACACACACCCACACTTGACTGTCTTTGTTCTTCGCCAGCAGTACCAGATCCGACAGTCGGGGACGGTGATCACCTGGGAATTCGGGACTTGGCGGCTCCAGTATTCACCAGGTTCTGGGGCGGCGGAAATCGTGTGGTTCCGGCTCTTCTCAGGACAGACGTCTTCTATCCTCGAGCCTGCCCACACGTCACCTTTGTGTATTGACTGTTATGTGTATTGACTGTTATGATATTCTGTGATTGTCTGTATGTTCGTTGTGCACATTCACAACATTAAATTGTTACTTTTTGGCTCATCTATTGACCGTTCATTTGCGCCCCCTGTTGTGGGTCCGTGTCACTACACTTTCCCAACACAGTGCTTATTCAGGTTTGATCAGACCTGATTGATCAGGGCGTCTGATGAGCGCACTGACATGCAGCGACGGCGCTTTTATTTTAAAGAGTCACAACGCTTATTCAGGTTTGATCAGACCTGAGAGAGAAAGAGAGACAGAGACTGAGAAAGAGAGACACAGAGAGAAAGAGGGAGCAACAGAGAGAGAGAGACAGAGAGAGAGCGACTGAGAGAGAGAGAGTAACACAGAGAGGGAGAGAAAGTGAGCGACCTGCTGTTTCTGTTCTGTTTCTGGATTTCTGAGTTGAGGTTTGATTCCCTGTTTTGAGCACACACACATCCATCAGATCAGCTGTTCTGAGCACACAGATGTGTGCACGCACTCAGTTTTTGGATGTGTATAGGAGCGCAGTGTTGCACAGACTTGCATGCAGTAACACTGTGCTGCACAGACCTGCTTAAAACTGTATTTTCTGTGTCCAGAGCTCTATGCCAAAAAAATTAAACATGTTTAATTTATTCCGTCACAGCGGAATAAATTAAACATTTATTTCATTCATTCATTTATTTCTCCCTACGCAGCATGTAGCTAACATACTGCTGCGTAGGGAGAAAAAAAGTGGGTGTAGAACTCAGCATAAACGGTACGCCACAATACGCAGCTCTATGTTTGCGCCAGTGTGAAAGGGGCTTAAGAGGTTAGAAACAGGCAGGTACCTTTCCAAAGGCCACGCACTCCCTCATCTCGGGCAATCGTCTTGTAGGCATCCAAGGTCCATTGTATTTCTTCCGCCGTCAACCAATCGTATCTGAGCTTGGAAACGCACCTTCACCACATCTGTTGGTTGGGCAACAGCCACTGCCATGGCTCCTGTGGTACAGCCTGCCATGAGCCGAATACCAATCCCGCACCTACAGAAACTGCTGCATTAATAACAAAACATTCCCCTCTTGTGCTGCCCCAATATCGCTGAGGTTATGACACTCACTGTCAGAGCCTCGGGTGTAAAATTGCTTCATGGAGTCATAAAGACCAATTCGGATGGAAGCAAAGCTTAGCTGCCTCTGGAGTCCTGCCACCAGTCCATTGTAAAGGCTCCTAGGCCCTTCTGTTCGCACCATTGTGGAAATGGTGCCAAAAACTCCACGATACTTCATAGCTTTGGCCCCTTCAGCTTTCTGTGACTCTCCTTGAATCTGAAATACATGACTACATTTGAGGATTCTGAACACTGAGACAAATACTGTTTATTTGGAATAAAATTCACATCCACCAGTAAAGCATGCCAAGCCTTTGGAACATTTTGGTTCTGACCTGTAGTCTAACTTTAGCCGTATCCAATGGAAAAGTGACAAGGTCAGCAATGCAGGCAGCGGTGCCTGCACCGAAGATCTTAACTGTCACTGAGGGCACCGCATCTTTGGGTTTCATACCAACTGTGAGGTTGTTGGCATATTTCTGAAGATCTGCTCTAAATGCCACAGCAGTGGACCAACTGTATCTGCACACGACTCAGTATATCTATATCACACACAGAAAAACATCACCGAGCTCATGAAGATAAGCTGAACAAATACAGTTAAGACAAATCAGTGGCATAGTAAGCATTCTGTGAGTGTGTACCATTATAAAGCATGAAAGTCTTAGACTTTATTCAATATATATATCACATATGATGCTGATTAACAATCTTATGCACCCCATAATTGTGAAAAAGTGCAATAATACAAGGATGCTTTCATCTTCACCCTCTTGACATCTGCTAGAGCAACCATTCCTAAATTTAAGAGCACTGCAGCCCACCTGGAAATGAGAAAATTTGCTCAGACCCAACTAAACCTTTAATCACTTTTTTTTTGTATTTGAGTTGACACATGAGTTGTAATGAAACATCTTCTGATGCGTAGCTAGGGCACATCATCAGTGATGTACCTGAGGTCATTGGGTGTTTCGGGTCTTTCGAACATCAGACACCCTCTCTCAGGTGACCCAGCTGAGGTTGATCAGGCCTTAACTTGTGCCCAAGCAGCACTCACCACGGATCCACCCTCTTTATCCAGAGCCACATTGAGACTGCTGCCTCTGTGTTGGATGGCCCTCTTCCTTCTCTCTCTTGTGATGCTGAGTGCCGTGTAGGTCCTGCACAGAGACTGTCCAGCAAAGCCTCTGCACTCTACCTCCATGGGCAAGCACCTAAGCCTTCTAGCCTTGTCTGTGGCAGTCGCTGACTAGACTATCATACTTCTCCCTCTTCCACTCAAAGGCCTCCCTCATTCATTATTCCTACGGTACAGTGAGCTCCAGCATGACAACATTCTTCGTTGCCTCTGGCACCAGAACAGTTTCAGGTCTGAGGGTGGTCTTAGCAACATGCTGGGGGAACTTGAGTTGGCTGCCCAGGTCCACTGGCAGCTGCCAGTCCTGTGCAGCATTGAGAAGCCCTGATGTTGCCCTCAATGTTGTTTTTGGCTTCTCCCCAGCTCTGATGAAGTTGATGGCTTTCTTCGTGGGCTTTGACCTCCGACAGCTGGCGATGCCACTACAGATGCTCTCTGCAATGGTCTTGAGCACCTGATCATGACGCCATCAGTATCTAGCTTCCCCCAGAGCTTTTGGGCAGCAACTCAGTATGTGCTTGAGGGTCCCCTTTCTCTGGCAAAGAGGGCATGCTGGTTTATCAACCAAACACAGCAGTGGAGGTTGGATGGGCTGGGAAGTACATCATATATATATATATATATATATATATATCAGAAGCTAAGCAGTGTGGGGCCTGGTTAGTACATGGATAGGAGACCTCTTTGGAACACCAGCAGCTGTGTGTCTCTCCAGGTTGTACTGGAGTTATGTCAGGAAGGGCATCCGGCGTACAACTTGTGCCAAAGACCAATGTGGATCTGGTTGTATCCGCTGTGGCAACGTCGAACAAACGGTAGAAGCCGCATGGACAAGAATATATATATATATATATATATATATATATATATATATATATATATATATATATATATACACTCAACAAAAAATATAAACGCAACACTTTTGGGACCTCCACATCCAGCATGTTCACCTCCAAGATTGTCTGAGACCAGCCACTCGGACAGCTGCTGAAACAATCGGTTTGCATAACCAAAGAATTTCTGCACAAACTGTCAGAAACCGTCTCAGGGAAGCTCATCTGCATGCTCGTCGTCCTCATCGGGGTCTCGACCTGACTCCAGTTCGTCATCGTAACCGACTTGAGTGGGCAAATGCTCATATTCGCTGGCGTTTGGCACGTTGGAGAGGTGTTCAATTCATGGATGAATCCCGGTTCACACTGTTCAGGGCAGATGGCAGACAGCGTGTGTGGCGTCGTGTGGGTGAGCGGTTTTCTGATGTCAATGTTGTGGATCGAGTGGCCCATGGTGGTGGTGGGGTTATGGTATGGGCAGGCGTCTGTTATGGACGAAGAACACAGGTGCATTTTATTGATGGCATTTTGAATGCACAGAGATACCGTGACGAGATCCTGAGGCCCATTGTTGTGCCTTACGTTTATATTTTTTGCTGAGTGTATATATACGAGGTCTGTTAGAAAAGTATCTGACCTTTTTATTTTTTGCAACAACCTTATGGATTTGAATCATGTGTGCGTGCATCAGCCAAGCTTGAACCTTCGTGCGCATGCGTGAGTTTTTTCATGCCTGTCAGTTGCGTCATTCGCCTGTGAGCAGGCTTTGAGTGAGCAGTGGTCCACCCCCCTCGTCGGATTTTCATTGCGAGGAAATGTCTGAACTATTTGGAGCTTTGCTGCATCAAATTTTTCCAGAAACAACCAGGTGGAAACCATTCATAAGATTCAGACGGCTTTCAGGGACGATTCTATGGGGATTACACAGATTAAGGAGTGTTACAACCGGTTTAAAGACGGCGTACAATGGCATGAGGGTGCGCCGCACCATGAGCGGCGATTGACAGGCTGAAACGACCAGATCATTTCGAAAGTGAACGCTGTGTTGATCCAGGACATCGTCTGACTACCAGAGAAATGGCAGAAGATGTGGACATAGCACTTTTTCGGCACATTCCACTGTTACAGGAGTTTTTGTCATGGAAAGAGGAGCGGAGGAATTCGCCACGGAGACACTAATGGCGTGGGACAAAAGCACCTCCGTGTTGGTCTCACAGGACATGTTGTAACATGCCCAGCTCTTGCACCATTCAGAAGATTCAGACGGCTTTCGGTGGCTTTTCAGTCGTGTGACTATCCGAGAAATTGTGGACGAGCTGGACATGCCACAACGTCCTGTGAGGCTTCATCACGGCGTTGCTTTTTGTTCTGCGCCATGCGGCTCTGTCCCGACACGCAAATTCCTCCACACGTTTGTCTCAATGTGCCGAAAAAGTGCTATGTCCACCTCTTCTGCCATTTCTCTGTTAGCCAGACGACATCCCGGATCAACACAGCGTTTACTTTGGAAATGAACGGCACATTCCACTGTTACAGGAGTTTTTGTCATGAAAAGACAGGGAACGGGCGGAGAACATAACAACTGATGGATGGCAAGTTGTCCAACATAGAGAAATATTGGATTCAGAAATTTCTTCATCCAGTATTTCTCTATGTTGGACTCCTTACCATCTATATACTCAACAAAAATATAAACGCAACACTTTTGGTTTTGCTCCCATTTTGTATGAGATGAACTCAAAGACCTAAAACATTTTCCACATACACAATATCACCATTTCCCTCAAATATTGTTCACAAACCAGTCTAAATCTGTGATAGTGAGCACTTCTCCTTTGCTGAGATAATCCATCCCACCTCACAGGTGTGCCATATCAAGATGCTGATTAGACACCATGATTAGTGCACAGGTGTGCCTTAGACTGCCCACAATAAAAGGCCACTCTGAAAGGTGCAGTTTTGTTTTATTGGGGGGGGGGGGATACCAGTCAGTATCTGGTGTGACCACAATTTGCCTCATGCAGTGCAACACATCTCCTTCGCATAGAGTTGATCAGGTTGTCAATTGTGGCGTGTGAAATGTTGGTCCACTCCTCTTCAATGGCTGTGTGAAGTTGCGACGATGAACTGGAGTCAGGTCGAGACCCCGATGAGGACGACGAGCATGCAGATGAGCTTCCCTGAGACGGTTTCTGACACTTTGTGCAGAAATTCTTTGGTTATGCAAACCGATTGTTTCAGCAGCTGTCCGAGTGGCTGGTCTCAGACGATCTTGGAGGTGAACATGCTGGATGTGGAGGTCCTGGGCTGGTGTGGTTACACGTTGTCTGCGGTTGTGAGGCTGGTTGGATGTACTGCCAAATTCTCTGAAACACCTTTGGAGACGGCTTATCGTAGAGAAATGAACATTCAATACACGAGCAACAGCTCTGATTAACATTCCTGCTGTCAGCATGCCAATTGCACGCTCCCTCAAATCTTGCGACATCTGTGGCATTGTGCTGTGCGATAAAACTGCACCTTTCAGAGTGGCCTTTTATTGTGGGCAGTCTAAGGCACACCTGTGCACTAATCATGGTGTCTAATCAGCATCTTGATATGGCACACCTGTGAGGTGGGATGGATTATCTCAGCAAAGGAGAAGTGCTCACTATCACAGATTTAGACTGGTTTGTGAACAATATTTGAGGGAAATGGTGATACTGTGTATGTGGAAAAAGTTTTAGATCTTTGAGTTCATCTCATACAAAATGGGAGCAAAACCAAAAGTGTTGCATTTATATTTTTGTTGAGTATATATTCAGTGGTGGGCACAGATCCGCTAACCTCTAATTATCGAAGTTAATGTTTTCATTATCAGATTAGCTTTTCAGATAACTTTGATAATGTTAAGAATAAATGAAAATATATGCTATTTTACTCATAATTAGCTTTGCATGCTAACAATGCTAAAAGTTACCAAACTGAATAAAAGGTTTTGTGTTCATTATTTTCAAAAAGTAACAAATGTTTAGAAGTATGTACACCATGCCGATTTAAATGAACTAGATATTGTATTGAATGAATGAAGTTGAATAGAGTGTATACTTGTGCCATAATGTGTTTAAGGGTTTTATCATGATGTCAAATGATTGAAAATGTGTATGCCTATGCTTTGATAGGTGTTCAGCTGATTTATGATGGTTTTGAAATGATACAATATTATACGGTTTGATTAATGATTGAAATATGTGCTTATGATGAATTGTATTGAACATGTTAAACTGCTGACAGGTGTGCTGACTCTCAAATCGGTAAAGTGTTTTGGTTTAAGGTTTTCATAAATAACATATGCTTAAGTCGGGTGTAACATGTTGGTTTAAAACATGTCAGACATTGACCATTTTAATAAAGTCGTGAGTAATGCCTGACATGATGTTTCATGATATGTTCAAAGGTCATGAGGTCAAGATATGTACTGCAAATAATGTTGTTGCCTCTGTTTATAATCAAATGGTTTGCACATTTATGTTTGAACTATGCTGATCAATAATGAACAGTTGAATGACTGTATTGTTCAAAATTAATTGCTGCTTCTGCATTCTGTAAAATGTGAGTGATTTCATATTTTGACTGTGAAAGAACTTTGTTTCCACAGGGAAGAACAATGACTGGATTATGTGTTACCGGGGAGGCAACCTTGAAAGTGTCTGTAGAGACATTAACGCCACTAAAACTGAACACATGGACCTGTTCTCATACGGAGCTGAAAACAAGAAAACAGTGATTCTTTAATTAATTAGTTACACTTTGCCATAAAAGGCAGAAACTGGGGGTGTATGTACTGGCAATCTCTGCCAGTACATACTGGCAATCTCTACCAAATCTCTGCCAAATCAGTTCCCATCACAGCATTGGACATTAAGGATTAACAACAATGCCTGCTTTATTCCATGGACTTACATGTTTTGTGCTGAGACTGAGGACGTGTGGGACTGGGAGCCCCGCCCGGACAGATTTCTGAACTGCAAGCTTAAAAAACTCTGTTTTTGAAAGAAGAGTGTTCTTTTTGCTGCACATGCTGTGGGTAAAGGTTTTTGTGGCATTAAAGATGTGTATGCATTCTGAACCCATTTTTGCGCAAAGATGAATGATTTTTGACGACTGATCTGCTCTGCTGTTTTAATAAACCTGGTAGGATTAACTTGAATTTAAATTATTGTTGTTCTGTGTTCTCTTGCACTGCCCACGGACTCACGAGGGGAAACCTGAGATTTTCTGTTTTGAGTAAAGGTTATTTTTGCAGGAAGGTGTTTTTTCCTCAACAATAACCATCATTGGATCAATTATCTTCCGATAAATTTTGGTCCGATAATTTTTCGACCACTAACACAAACCACAAGTTTAGTGAATAAATCTTTAACAGTTAATAAACAGATTTTAGAGCCTACCTGTTAAATGTTTTGTAGTAGATGTACAGTTCTATACTCTACAGACAGAAGAGAGCTGGTTTAAGGAGAAACTGCACTATCCTCTGCAATCAGAAAAGAGCTGGTCACAGAAAAAAACAAAATGAGAGCCAAAAAAAAAATCATTTCTTGACGTCCTACTAACTAGCCGGCAATATCACCCAAGTCATCCAGAGGCATACAGTTTGAACTTATGGTTGAAATTTTAACCAAACTAATTTTGACAAGTTATTTAAATTAACGTCACATCTGAAGTTTGATAAGTGAAAATATCAGCTATATTTTTTTCAAGATGGCACTGCTGATGCAGCTGCCTGTTATTTCAGCTCTGCCCCCCTTTTCCTACTTTCGCTATTTTTAATACTTTTTAATAGTGCTTATTTGTCTTTCTTTGCAGTGGGTGGTACCCTGTGCAAATATGCACATGGGAAACCCACTTTTGTTACTCTTGTGATTATTTTTATGCTGCTTTCTGCACTATTTGAGGCAGTGCGGGGAAATCCCTTTGTCTCCAGCTCCAGATGTCCCATTGTTTATAGCCGGGATCAGCTGCTTCGACTAAGAGACTCAATGTACAGTGGGCCGGGTCCCCGCTATGCTGAGCACCTGGACATACCTGCAGACATACAGAAGAAATGGAGAGGCTGCAGGGGTGGCTGGACGAAGTGGAGAAGGACATATATTCTGTCTGTGGTCATGGGGAATGTAAGGTTTCTCTACAACAAGACCGAGGAGCTAGCTGCGCTAACCCGTTCCCAGAGGATGTATAAGGGCTGCAGTCTTGTGCTTCACGGAGACGTGCTTGGATGAACATGTACCAGACTCGGTCATTAACATGGACGGCTTTACACTCATCCGCGTAGACAGGACGCTGGCGAAGAGCAGAAAAAAGAGAGGAGGGGGGCTCGCCTTTTATGTGAGTGACAGATGGTGCAGCACAGCTCATATTCACGTGAAAGATCAGATCTGCTCCTCGGACATGGAGCTACTCGTCAATCAATTCAATCAATTTTATTTATATAGCGCCAAATCACAACAAACAGTTGCCCCAAGACGCTTTATATTGTAAGGCAAGGCCATACAATAATTACGTAAAAACCCCAATGGTCAAAACGACCCCCTGTGAGCAAGCACTTGGCGACAGTGGGAAGGAAAAACTCCCTTTTAACAGGAAGAAACCTCCAGCAGAACCAGGCTTAGGGAGGGGCAGTCTTCTGCTGGGACTGGTTGGGGCTGAGGGAGAACCAGGAAAAAGACATGCTGTGGAGGGGAGCAGAGATCAATCACTAATGATTAAATGCAGAGTGGTGCATACAGAGCAAAAAGAGAAAGAAACACTCCGTGCATCATGGGAACCCCCCAGCAGTCTAAGTCTATAGCAGCATAACTAAGGGATGGTTCAGGGTCACCCGATCCAGCCCTAACTATAACCTTTAGCAAAAAGGAAAGTTTTAAGCCTAATCTTAAAAGTAGAGAGGGTGTCTGTCTCCCTGATCTGAATTGGGAGCTGGTTCCACAGGAGAGGAGCCTGAAAGCTGAAGGCTCTGCCTCCCATTCTACTCTTACAAACCCTAGGAACTACAAGTAAGCCTGCAGTCTGAGAGCGAAGCGCTCTATTGGGGTGATATGGTACTATGAGGTCCCTAAGATGGGACCTGATTCAAAACCTTATAAGTGAGAAGAATAATTTTAAATTCTATTCTAGAATTAACAGGAAGCCAATGAAGAGAGGCCAATATGGGTGAGATAGACACCATGTTTCTAAGATTTGTGGGGCCAAGTACATAACTTCAGTTTTATCTGAGTTTAAAAGCAGGAAATTAGAGGTCATCCATGTCCTTATGTCTGTAAGACAGTCCTGCAGTTTAGGGACGCTCGGATCACAATCTCGTCTATCTGCTCCCCCAATACACACCCAGGGTGATGAAAGAACCAATACATAAAAGGTCAGTGAAACTCTAGACTGAAGAGGCCACTGAGAGGCTCAGAGACTGTTTCAGAACCACAGACTGGAGCATGTTTCAAAATTCTTATGGTGAAGACATCAATGGCTTGACCCAGTGTGTCACTGACTACATGAACTTCTATGTGGAGAGCACTGTGCCCACCCGGAGTGTACGGTGCTTTCCCAACAACCACTCCTGGGTGACCCCCGAGCTGAAGGTCCTGATGAACCAGAAGAAGAGGGCTTTCAACTCGGGAGACAGAGAGGAGCAGCGTAGAGTCCAACAAGAGCTCCAGTGGAAGATCCGTGCAGCCAAGAAGCTGTATGGAGGGAAGATGGAGCAGCTGGCCAGGAACAACATCAGAGATGTGTGGAGATGCCTCAAGACCGCCTTCGGATTTGGGCAGAGTACCAGCAGGACTGCAGATGGAGATTCTTGGTTCACAGAGGAGCTAAACAGCTACTTTAACCGTTTTGGCTCCACACCTGCCCCCCTGCCTGCTCCGGGCCTTCCACATGTCTCCAGCAGCCAGCCCTCCAGTCCCTCCGACCCCTCACCTTCTACCCCCCGGTCACCTTCACTGCACCCCAGACCTTGTCCCTCCTCCCCCGGGACTGTATTCAGCACCAGCCCACCTCAGCTCACCTCAGCTTCCCCCTCCCTCCCCCCTCACTGTGACTCCAACCGAGGTGAGAGGCCAGCTCCTGCAGCTGAAGCAGAGGAAAGCAGCAGGACCTGATGGGATCTCCCCGAGGCTGCTGAGGACCTGTGCAGATGAGCTCTGTGAGATCCTCAGCCACATCTTCAACATGAGCCTCAGCCTGGGGGTGGTCCCCACCCTGTGGAAGACATCCTGTGCGGTCCCGGTTCCCAAAACACCGCACGCCAAGGAGCCACTACAGACCAGTTGCCCTGACCTCGCACCTCATGAAGACCATGGAACGGCTCGTCCTGTCTCACCTCCGCACTGTGGTGAGCGACATCCTGGACCCACTGCAGTTCGCCTACAGGCCCAACATCGGGGTAGATGACGCTGTCATCTACCTGCTGCAGCGAGTGCTCACCCACCTGGAGACTGGCAGGAGTGCTGTGAGAGTCATGTTCTTTGATTTCTCCAGCGCTTTCAACACCATCAGGCTGGCGCTGCTGCGGGGGAAGCTGGAGGATGCAGGTGTGGATGGACATCTTGCCGCCTGGACCATCAACTGCCTCACTGACCGCCCGCAGTATGTGTGGCTGTGCGGCTGTCAGTCTGAGGTGGTAAGGTGCAGCACCGGGGCCCCCCGGGCACAGTCCTCTCGCCTTTCCTCTTCACCCTCTACATCTCGGACTTCACCTACAACAGGACAGCTGCCACCTCCAGAAGTTCTCTGATGGCTCCGCCATTGTGGGTCGCATGTCTGAGGGGAATGAGCTGGAGTACGGTCGGTCATCACAGACTTCATGGACTGGCGTGAGCACAACCACTTCTGTCTCAACACCAGTAAGACGAAGGAGATGGTGATTTCCTTCAGGAGGAAACCACCACCTCACCCATCGGTGAACATCCAGGGGGAGGACATAAAGACAGTTTCAAATACCTGGGTGTTCACCCACGTTCAGATGAATCAAGGTACTGAATCCTGACTGACAGCCGAGGTCAGAATGGTGACTCCCAGAGTGCTGCATCCTGGTCATACCACGTTTAATTTGCTCATATGTCACAAACATCACGATGTTCCAGGACCCCAGTCGGAGGAAAGAAGGCATAAACCTAAATCAGACAAAAGTAGGAAAAGAGAAATATCCCAAAGAGCTTCTTTTTATTGATGCAGGAATTATAAGTTTGTGGTGCATTTACCCTTTATAGAAGGCATGGGTCCTTCATTTCTCAGCATCATGATCGCACAGTTCCCAGCACCGCTGTACTGGCACATCCCTGAGTTCATGAACCGTGTTTTAACTACATCCCGGAGACGCCACAACTGTAGTGCAAAAGCCGGCGCCGAAGGCAGCTGTGAAGTGGCACGGCAGGTTATCTGCAGAGGGGAGGTTGATGTCACATTTGTGTTGAAAATGCTGCACCATTTCCAATTTCTGGAATAAATTATTCTGGTTTTTTCACCTCACCATGTCATTAGATCATACTTCAAGATGAGGTCTTTGATCATGTCATAGGTTACCAGCTCCGCACAGTTTACAATAGCATTGCGGCTAATATTGGGCATACAACCTACAACAGAATAGAGCATGATTAATTCCAAACCACAGGGATGTGTCATAACCAGGAGAGGAAGATACCTCTGCCAGGGTCCAAAGCATGGTGGCCAATGGGGGCCACGCACTAACAAATTAAGACAAAATACAGAAAACATTTTTATGTACACAAAAACAGCTATATCAAGTACTTGCATCAAAAACATCTTGCAAATTGAGAAACTACTTGGAAACAGAGAAAACAAACATGCAATCATTTAATTTCATTAAGCTCCTGCTGCAAGTTCACACAACGCTTCCAAAACTCCAAACGTGCTGCAAAGCTTCACAACATAACAGAAGCACTAACAACACAAAAAGAGGACTTTATCTCAGTGCATTTTTCTCTTTACCTGGACAACAGAGCTAAGTTTATAGACTATATGGGTGAGCTTTACCTGGACAACAGAGCTGGGTAAGTTTATTTACTGTATGGGTAAGTTTCCGCTTGGGTTAGTGACATTTTCACATTGTTTTCTTTGCAATGCATTGAAGAGTAGAAGTCTATGTCCTCCAGGCAGAAACATTTGTGTTGTTAGTACAGTACTTCTGTTGTATTGTGAAGCCTTGCAAATGTTTTTGTGTTTTGTCTGAATTGCTGTAAGTTATTTATGTACTGCATAATCCTTTTTCAATTTGCAATGTTATTTTGATGTAACAACCTGTTGTTGAATTGATGCCAATTTATTTATTTATGTATTTTTTTCGTGTTTTCTGCATGGCCTCTATCAGCCACCGTACAACAGTCCTCTGTTTACATGATACCTGTTGACATTTTGCTCTATTTGATCCTGATGCATGATTCTGATCACTCATCTATGGTCATGTTGTTGACCTTTGATCCTGATTAGTGCAAGCATAACCTTGAAGTCAGAAATTATGTTTTCTTTACTGCTTGTCTATTAAGGCCCAGTCACACGGCACTTAACGAAGGGTGACGAAGCCCTGACGAAACAAGAAATCTGGACTTTCGTTGACTGTCGTTGGCATCGTTTAACCTTCGCGCAGCCTCGTTCCTGCAGCTGGCGCTTCGTCAGGATTTTTAGTTTGTCAGCAGGATTCCTCAAAGGTCTTTTGAGGAATCCTGCTGATCAGCTGATCAGCACTGCTTTTGACCCTCATCACTGATTCAGGATCAAAGTTCAAGCAGGTCCTGCCAATTTGAACATAGCCTCACCAAAATGTAACAGCTTTCTTGACCCAAGTTCTACTTCCCCACCTTTTCCCCACATGTTGAAATATCCTACTGATAAACAAGTACTTAGAAAACAAAGTGGAAAGCTGATCATGTTGATGTTTGACGGAGGTAAAGCCCCTTTCACACTGGCGCAAATGTAGAGCAGCGTATTGTCGCATTGTGTTTTGTTTAAGTACGCCCGAAATGCATGCATACTCACCCTTTTTCCATGTTCATTGCTTTCGTAGATATGCTTGTAGCTGCGTGT
Organism: Thalassophryne amazonica; assembly: GCF_902500255.1. Taxonomy (NCBI): domain Eukaryota; kingdom Metazoa; phylum Chordata; class Actinopteri; order Batrachoidiformes; family Batrachoididae; genus Thalassophryne; species Thalassophryne amazonica. Next base: position 88,522,024 of record NC_047111.1, read on the forward strand.
GTTTGCGTTTTAATGTGTGCGCACAGTCGCGTGTAGCCCTTGCCGCTATTTTAAAACAATTCAACTTTTTTTCAGTTCATTCCTCCCGTTGTGCAGAACACATCGTTGTGGTTGGAAACAATGGACTGTATCATGAGGTTTTTACAGCTGCATACTGCCATGTATGTAGCCATAGCTGCTATTTTCTGCCTCTGGAAGTGCACTCTGTTCTCTACTGCACAGTGTGGTACGGGTCAGAAACAGAGTAACATTATTTTATTTTTTTTTTTTGCCTTGGTAGATCATTTTCATTGTGTACAGATGCTGCTGAGTCTGGCTGTGGTAAAGGCTGCCGTGAATGAATCGTGTGACTCTTTAAACTTTTAAAGCTCCAGTTGCTCCGATCAGGTCTGCTGATTTGATCAGACCTGATCGATCAGGTCATCTGATGATCACGCCGACATGCAGCGACGGCGGTTTTAAAGAGTCACAGTGTTGTGTGTGGCCGCCAGAAGAGGAGGACTGCTGGCCCACCACCAGAGGGCCCTGCCTGAAGTGCGGGCTTCAGGCACGAGAGGGCGCTGCCGCCATGGACACAGCCGGGGTGACAGCTGTCGCTCATTACCTCTTGACAGCTGTCACCCATCTACTCAACATCATCCACTCCATAAAGACCAGACGTCATCTCCACCTCGTTGCCGAGATATCATACTTCATAGGAGGTAATACTCTCAGCCTTTTTGTGAGATTTGTAACTCTGTTATTGTGAGAATTTGCAGGAGAACCGGTCGTTTGTGAGGAGGCTGTGCAAGACGGCGCTCCTTTTCAGCTGAGACCGCTGCAACATATTGAATGAGAGGTGAGGTGGCATTCCCACCGTTTGTTACTGGTGTACACACACCCACACTTGACTGTCTTTGTTCTTCGCCAGCAGTACCGATCCGACAGTCGGGGACGGTGATCACCTGGGAATTCGGGACTTGGCGGCTCCAGTATTCACCAGGTTCTGGGGCGGCGGAAATCATGTGGTTCCGGCTCTTCTCAGGACAGACGTCTTCTATCCTCGAGCTGCCCACACGTCACCTTTGTGTATTGACTGTTATGTGTATGACTGTTATGATATTCTGTGATTGTCTGTATGTTCGTTTGCACATTCACAACATTAAATTGTTACTTTTTGGCTCCTATTGACCGTTCATTTGCGCCTCCTGTTGTGGGTCCGTGTCACTACACTTTCCCAACAGGATATCTCGGCCAGCGTCATGGACTCCGAGGGGCATCACCCGGCTGTTGAACGACCAATGGAGAGCAGGAGCGCAGGCGTCTGCAGGAGACTGATTGGTGAGCTGCAGCACATTCTCACCGCCTTTACGGCTCGGTTGGATCAAATGACTGAGCAAACATCCTCCTGAACCGCAGGTGGAGGCTCTCTCCGCACAGATGGCGGCGAGCGCTCAGGGCGCTGCTGCGGCTCGTCCTCCTGCCGACCCTGTGCAGGATATAAACGTTCCAGTGGTGGTTCAACAACCCCTCCCACCATCCCCTGAAGCATACATAAGCCCTCCTGAGCCGTACGGAGGTTGTGTGGAGACGTGCGCAGACTTTCTTATGCAGTGTTCGCTCATCTTCGCACAACGTCCCGTCATGTACGCGTCAGATGCTAGTAAAATAGCTTATGTGATTGCTCTGCTTCGGGGTAAAGCACGCGCCTGGGCTACGGCGCTCTGGGAACAGAACTCACGGTTGTTATCAGCATACACTGGGTTTGTGGGGGAGTTCAGAACAGTGTTTAATCACCCTAACAGAGGAGAGACCGCTTCAACTGTGCTGCTGTCAATGAGACAGGGACGCGAGAGCGCAGCCGCTTATGCAGTCAACTTCCGCATCGCGGCTGCGAGGTCCGGCTGGAATAATGTTGCGCTCCGCGCCGCCTTCGTAATCGGACTGTCGTTGGTTCTGAAGGAGCAGCTGGTAGCTAAGGAGGAACCGCGGGATTTAGATGGGCTTATCGATCTTGTTATACGGTTAGACAATCGGTTGGAGGAACGCCGTCGGGAGCAAGGCGAAGGACGTGACCGGATACGCGCCGCCCCTCTCCCTTCTGGGTTCGATAAGGCGCCGCCCTCCCCACGCTCCACAGCCGCAGCGCTTTGTGGGGCAACAGCTCCCCTGCTGACGTTGTTAGGGAAAGCACATGGCCAAAATGGGGAGGCTGATCCGTGGAGAGTGTTTTCTCTGCAGCTCAACTGAGCACACACAGAGAAACTGCCCCAAACGGCCAAACGACAACAACCGCCCTTAGAGACTGGGCTAAGGAGGGGTCAAACCATTCAAGTGAGACACACCCAAATTGCCACACGACTCCCAGTCACAATCCTGAGCGGGGATTTAACCCTTCAAGCCCGAGCACTGGTGGACACGGGGTCAGAAGGGAATCTGCTAGACAGCAGATGGGCAAGGGAGGTAGGGCTCCCTCTGGTGGCGCTTCCTTCGCCATTGCAGGTGCAGGCACTAGATGGCACCCTCCTCCCTTTACTCACACACAAGACACAACCAGTAACTCTGGTAGTCTGGAAACCATCGGGAGGAGATTGAGTTTTTTGTGACTCCTTCTACCTCCCGCGTGATTTTGGGCATCCCATGGATGTTGAAGCACAATCCCCAGATTGATTGGCCGTCTGGGGTGGTGGTTCAGTGGAGCGAAACCTGCCATCGGGGGTGTTTAGGATCCTCGGTTCCTCCCGGTTCACAGGCTATGGAGGTCAAAGTCCCTCCCAATCTGACGGCAGTGCCGGTTGAGTACCACGATCTTGCTGACGTCTTCAGCAAGGATCTGGCACTCACCCTTCCCCCGCACCGTCCGTACGATTGTGCCATTGATTTGGTTCCAGGCGCTGAGTTCCCGTCCAGCAGGCTGTACAACCTCTCACGACCTAAGCGCGAATCAATGGAGACCTACATCCGGGACTCATTAGCTGCCGGGCTGATCCGGAACTCCACCTTCCCGATGGGGGCAGGTTTCTTTTTTGTGGGCAAGAAATGGCGGACTCGTCCATGTATTGATTACAGGGGGCTGAATGAGATTACGGTTCGCAACCGATACCCGTTGCCATTGTTAGATTCCGTGTTCACCCCCCTGCGTGGAGCCAAAATCTTTACTAAGCTGGATCTTAGGAATGCGTATCACCTGGTTCGGATCCGGAAGGGAGACGAATGGAAGACGGCATTTAACACCCCGTTAGGTCACTTTGAGTACCTGGTCATGCCGTTCGGCCTCACCAATGCCCCCGCGACATTCCAAGCCTTGGTTAACGACGTCTTGCGGGACTTCCTGCACCGATTCGTCTTCGTATATCTGGACGATATTCTCATCTTTTCTCCGGATCCTGAGACCCATGTCCAGCATGTACGTCAGGTCCTGCAGCGGTTGTTAGAGAACCGACTGTTTGTGAAGGGCGAGAAGTGCGAGTTTCACCCGCGTCTTTGTCCTTCCTGGGGTTTATAATCTCCTCCAACTCCGTCGCCCCTGATCCGGCCAAGGTTGCGGCGGTGAGAGATTGGCCCCAACCAACAAGCCGTAGGAAGCTGCAACAGTTCCTCGGCTTTGCTAATTTCTATAGGAGGTTCATTAAGGGCTACAGTCAGGTAGTTAGCCCCCTGACAGCCCTGACCTCTCCAAAAGTCCCCTTCACCTGGTCGGATCGGTGCGAAGCCGCGTTCAAGGAGTTGAAACGACGGTTCTCTACTGCGCCAGTTTTGGTGCAGCCCGACCCTAGCCGCCAGTTCATGGTTGAAGTGGACGCCTCTGACTCAGGGATAGGAGCCGTGCTGTCCCAGAGCGGGAAGACCGATAAGGTTCTTCACCCGTGTGCCTACTTTTCCCGCAGGTTGACCCCGGCTGAACGGAACTATGACGTCAGCAATCGAGAACTCCTTGCGGTGAAAGAGGCTCTTGAGGAGTGGAGACACCTGTTGGAGGGAGCGTCTGTGCCATTCACGGTTTCACTGACCATCGGAACCTGGAGTATATCAGGACCGCCAAGCGGCTGAACCCCAGGCAAGCCCGCTGGTCACTGTTCTTCGGAGCGTTTATACTTCCGGATCACCTATCCCCCGGGACCAAGACCAGAGATCGGATGCCTTGTCCCAGGTACACAAAGACGAAGTCAAAACAGAGCTGTCGGATCCACCGGAGCCCATCATTCCGGAGTCCACTATCGTGGCCACCCTCACCTGGGACGTGGAGAAGACCGTCCGGGAGGCCCTGGCACGAGCCCGGAACCCTGGAACCGGTCCGAAGACCGTCAGTATGTCCCACCGAGGCCAGAGCTGCAGTCTTGGACTTCTGTCACAGTTCCAAGCTCTCCTGTCATCCAGGGGTGCGAAGGACCGTGGCAGTTGTCCGGCAGCGCTTCTGTGGGAGTCTATGGAGGGCCGACGTCCGGGAATATATCCAGGCCTGCAACCACCTGTGCCAGGGGCAAGCAGTACATAAGAAGCCCAAGGACTCTCCCGCCGCTGCCGGTGCTCATCGCCACTGGTCCCACATCGGCCCTGGATTTCGTCACGGGCCTCCCGCCGTCCAAGGGCAAACCACCATCTTCACGATAGTGGCCGATTCTCCAAAGGCGGCCCACTTCGTGGCCCTCCCGAAGCTCCCAACAGCCCAGGAGACAGCAGACCTCCTGGTCCCACCACGTCGTCCGTCTGCATGGGATACCCTCCGACATCGTCTCTGATCTGGTTCCCAGTTCTCCTCACACGTCTGGAGGAGCTTCTGCAGGGAACTGGGGCCACCGTGAGCCTCTCGGTCAGGGTACCATCCACAGACAACGGACAGGCAGAGCGGGCCAACCAGGACTTGGAACAGACCCTCCGCTGCGTCACATCCGCGCACCCGATGGCCTGGAGTAACCAATCTGGCCTGGATCGAGTATGCGCATACCAGCCAGTGTCCTTCTGCCACCGGCTCTCCCCATTTGAGGTGTGTTTGGGGTATCAGCCCCCGTTGTTTCCGTGGTGGAGGGAGATGGTCGGTGTGCCCTCGGGTCCAGGCCCACCTGCGGAAGTGCCGTCGGGTGGTGGCGCTCCGCCCGTTCTGCCTTGTGAAGGCCCGGACGAGGGCGAAGACCCATGCAGACCGCCGGCGATCCCCGGCCCCTGCTTACCAGCCCGGGCAGGAGGTGTGGCTTTCCACGAAGGACATCCCCTCCAGGTGGACCTCCCCAAAACTTCAGGACAGGTACATTGGCCCCTTCAGGATCCTCAAAGTCCTCAGTCCTGCCGCAGTGAAGCTCCAACTCCCGGCTTCACTGCGGATCCATCCGGTTTTCCACGTGTCCCGCATCAAACCTCACCACACCTCACCCCTCTGTGCTCCCGGACCGGCGCCGCCTCCTGCTCGGATCATCAACGGGGAGCCGGCTTGGACGGTGCGCCGGCTCCTGGACGGTCCGTCGGATGGGTCGGGGGTTCCAGTACTTGGTGGACTGGGAGGGGTATGGACCCGAAGAACGCTCCTTGGTGAAGAGGAGCTTCATCCTGGATCCGGCCCTCCTGGCCGAACTTCTACCGCCGACACCCCGACAACCTGGTCGGGCGCCAGGAGGCGCCCGTTGAGGGGGGGTCCTGTTGTGTGGCCGCCAAGAAGAGGAGGTACTGCTGGCCCACCACCAGAGGGCGCCCTGCCTGAAGTGCGGGCTTCAGGCATGAGAGGGCGCTGCCGCCATGGACACAGCCGGGGGTGACAGCTGTCGCTCATTACCTCTTGACAGCTGTCACCCATCTACTCAACATCATCTCACTCCATAAAGGACCAGACGTCATCTCCACCTCGTTGCCGAGATATCATACTTCATAGGAGGTAATACTCTCAGCCTTTTTGTGAGATTTGTAACTCTGTTATTGTGAGAATTTGCAGGAGAACCGGTCGTTTGTGAGGAGGCTGTGCAAGACGGCGCTCCTTTTCAGCTGAGACCGCTGCAACATATTGAATGAGAGGTGGAGGTGGCATTCCCACCGTTGTTGTTACTGGGTGTACACACACCCACACTTGACTGTCTTTGTTCTTCGCCAGCAGTACCAGATCCGACAGTCGGGGACGGGTGATCACCTGGGAATTCGGGACTTGGCGGCTCCAGTATTCACCAGGTTCTGGGGCGGCGGAAATCGTGTGGTTCCGGCTCTTCTCAGGACAGACGTCTTCTATCCTCGAGCCTGCCCACAGTCCACCTTTGTGTATTGACTGTTATGTGGTATTGACTGTTATGATATTCTGTGATTGTCTGTATGTTCGTGTGCACATTCACAACATAAATTGTTACTTTTTGGCTCATCTATTGACCGTTTCATTTGCGCCCCCTGTTGTGGGTCCGTGTCACTACACTTTCCCAACACAGTGCTTATTCAGGTTTGATCAGACCTGATTGATCAGGGCGTCTGATGAGCGCACTGACATGCAGCGACCGGCGCTTTATTTAAAGAGTCACAACGCTTATTCAGGTTTTGATCAGACCTGAGAGAGAAAGAGAAGACAGAGACTGAGAAAGAGAGACACAGAGAGAAAGAGGGAGCAACAGAGAGAGAGAGACAGATAGAGAGCGACTGAGAGAGAGAGAGTAACACAGAGAGGGAGAGAAAGTGAGCGACCTGCTGTTTCTGTTCCTGTTTCTGGATTTCTGAGTTGAGGTTTGATTCCCTGTTTTGAGCACACACACATCCAATCAGATCGCTGTTCTGAGCACACAGATGTTGTGCACGCACTCAGTTTTTGGCATGTGTATCGGAGCGCAGTGTTGCACAGACTTGCATGCAGTAACACTGTGCTGCACAGGACCTGCTTAAACTGTATTTTTCTGTGTCCAGAGCTCTATGCCAAAAAATTAAACATGTTTAATTTATTCCGTCACAGCGGGAATAAATTAAACATTTATTTCATTCATTCATTTATTTCTCCTACGCAGCATGTAGCTAACATACTGCTGCGTAGGGAGAAAAAAAGTGGGTGTAGAACTCAGCATAAACGGTACGCCACAATACGCAGCTCTATGTTTGCGCCAGTGTGAAAGGGGCTTAAGAGGTTAGAAACAGCAGGTACCTTTCCAAAGGCCACGCACTCCCTCATCTCGGGCAATCGTCTTGTAGGCATCCAAGGTCCCATTGTATTTCTTCCCGCCGTCAACCAATCGTATCTGAGCTTGGAAACGCACCTTCACCACATCTGTTGGTTGGGCAACAGCCACTGCCATGGCTCCTGTGGTACAGCCTGCCATGAGCCGAATACCAATCCCCGCACCTACAGAACATGCTGCATTAATAACAAAACATTCCCCTCTTGTGCTGCCCCAATATCGCTGAGGTTATGACACTCACTGTCAGAGCCTCGGGTGTAAAATTGCTTCATGGAGTCATAAAGACCAATTCGGATGGAAGCAAAGCTTAGCTGCCTCTGGAGTCCTGCCACCAGTCCATTGTAAAGGCTCCTAGGCCCTTCTGTTCGCACCATTGTGGAAATGGTGCCAAAAACTCCACGATACTTCATAGCTTTGGCCCCTTCAGCTTTCTGTGACTCTCCTTGAATCTGAAATACATGACTACATTTGAGGATTCTGAACACTGAAGACAAATACGGTTTATTTGGAATAAAATTCACATCCACCAGTAAAGCATGCCAAGCCTTTTGGAACATTTTGGTTCTGACCTGTAGTCTAACTTTAGCCGTATCCAATGGAAAAGTGACAAGGTCAGCAATGCAGGCAGCGGTGCCTGCACCGAAGATCTTAACTGTCACTGAGGGCACCGCATCTTTGGGTTTCATACCAACTGTGAGGTTGTTGGCATATTTCTGAAGATCTGCTCTAAATGCCACAGCAGTGGACCAACTGTATCTGCACACGACTCAGTATATCTATATCACACACAGAAAAACATCACCGAGCTCATGAAGATAAGCTGAACAAATACAGTTAAGACAAATCAGTGGCATAGTAAGCATTCTGTGAGTGTGTACCATTATAAAGCATGAAAGTCTTAGACTTTATTCAATATATATATCACATATGATGCTGATTAACAATCTTATGCACCCCATAATTGTGAAAAAGTGCAATAATACAAGGATGCTTTCATCTTCACCCTCTTGACATCTGCTAGAGCAACCATTCCTAAATTTAAGAGCACTGCAGCCCACCTGGAAATGAGAAAATTTGCTCAGACCCAACTAAACCTTTAATCACTTTTTTTTTGTATTTGAGTTGACACATGAGTTGGTAATGAACATCTTCTGATGCGTAGCTAGGGCACATCATCAGTGATGTACCTGAGGTCATTGGGTGTTTCGGGTCTTTCGAACATCAGACACCCTCTCTCAGGTGACCCAGCTGAGGTTGATCAGGCCTTAACTTGTGCCCAAGCAGCACTCAACCACGGATCCACCCTCTTTATCCAGAGCCACATTGAGACTGCTGCCTCTGTGTTGGATGGCCCTCTTCCTTCTCTCTCTTGTGATGCTGAGTGCCGTGTAGGTCCTGCACAGAGACTGTCCAGCAAAGCCTCTGCACTCTACCTCCATGGGCAAGCACCTAAGCCTTCTAGCCTTGTCTGTGGCAGTCGCTGACTAGACTATCATACTTCTCCCTCTTCCACTCAAAGGCCTCCCTCATTCATTATTCCTACGGTACAGTGAGCTCCAGCATGACAACATTCTTCGTTGCCTCTGGCACCAGAACAGTTTCAGGTCTGAGGGTGGTCTTAGCAACATGCTGGGGGAAACTTGAGTTGGCTGCCCAGGTCCACTGGCAGCTGCCAGTCCTGTGCAGCATTGAGAAGCCCTGATGTTGCCCTCAATGTTGTTTTTGGCTTCTCCCCAGCTCTGATGAAGTTGATGGCTTTCTTCGTGGGCTTTGACCTCCGACAGCTGGCGATGCCACTACAGATGCTCTCTGCAATGGTCTTGAGCACCTGATCATGACGCCATCAGTATCTAGCTTCCCCCAGAGCTTTTGGGCAGCAACTCAGTATGTGCTTGAGGGTCCCCTTTCTCTGGCAAAGAGGGCATGCTGGTTTATCAACCAAACACAGCAGTGGAGGTTGGATGGGCTGGGAAGTACATCATATATATATATATTATATATTATATATCAGAAGCTAAGCAGTGTGGGGCCTGGTTAGTACATGGATAGGAGACCTCTTTGGAACACCAGCAGCTGTGTGTCTCTCCAGGTTGTACTGGAAGTTATGTCAGGAAGGGCATCCGGCGTACAACTTGTGCCAAAGACCAATGTGGATCTGGTTGTATCCCGTGTGGCAACGTCGAACAAACGGTAGAAGCCGCATGGACAAGAATATATATAATATATATATATATTATATATATATATATATATATATATATATATATATATACACTCAACAAAAAATATAAACGCAACACTTTTGGGACCTCCACATCCAGCATGTTCCCTCCAAGATTGTCTGAGACCAGCCACTCGGACAGCTGCTGAAACAATCGGTTTTGCATAACCAAGAATTTCTGCACAAAACTGTCAGAAACCGTCTCAGGGAAGCTCATCGCATGCTCGTCGTCCTCATCGGGGTCTCGACCTGACCTCCAGTTCGTCATCGTAACCGACTTGAGTGGGCAATGCTCATATTCGCTGGCGTTTGGCACGTTGGAGAGGTGTTCAATTCATGGATGAATCCCGGTTCACACTGTTCAGGGCAGATGGCAGACAGCGTGTGTGGCGTCGTGTGGGTGAGCGGTTTTCTGATGTCAATGTTGTGGATCGAGTGGCCCATGGTGGTGGTGGGGTTATGGTATGGGCAGGCGTCTGTTATGGACGAAGAACACAGGTGCATTTTATTGATGGCATTTTGAATGCACAGAGATACCGTGACGAGATCCTGAGGCAATTGTTGTGCCTTACGTTTATATTTTTTGCTGAGTGTATATATAAGAGGTCTGTTAGAAAAGGTATCTGACCTTTTATTTTTTGCAACAACCTTATGGATTTGAATCATGTGTGCGTGCATCAGCCAAGCTTGAACCTTCGTGCGCATGCGTGAGTTTTTTTCATGCCTGTCAGTTGCGTCATTCGCCTGTGAGCAGCTTTGAGTGAGCAGTGGTCCACCCCCCTCAGTCGGATTTTCATTGCGAGGAAATGTCTGAACTATTTGGAGCTTTGCTGCATCAAATTTTTCAGAAACAACCAGGTGGAAACCATTCATAAGATTCAGACGGCTTTCAGGGACGATTCTATGGGGATTACCACAGATAAGGAGTGTTAACACCGGTTTAAAGACGGCGTACTAATGGCATGAGGGTGCGCCGCACCATGAGCGGCGATTGACAGGACTGAAACGACCAGATCATTCGAAAGTGAACGCTGTGTTGATCCAGGACATCGTCTGACTACCAGAGAAATGGCAGAAGATGTGGACATAGCACTTTTTTCGGCACATTCCACTGTTACAGGAGTTTTTTGTCATGGAAAGAGGAGCGGAGGAATTCGCCACGGAGACACTAATGGCGTGGGACAAAAGCACCTCCGTGTTGGCTCACAGGACATGTTGTAACATGCCCAGCTCTTGCACCATTCAGAAGATTCAGACGGCTTTCGTGGCTTTTCAGTCGTGTGACTATCTCGAGAAATTGTGGACGAGCTGGACATGCCACAACGTCCTGTGAGGCTCTCACGGCCGTGTGCTTTTTGTTCTGCGCCATGCGGCTCTGTCCGACACGCAAATTCCTCCACACGTTTGTCTCAATGTGCGAAAAAGTGCTATTTCCACCTCTTCTGCCATTTCTCTGTTAGCCCAGACGCCATCCCGGATCAACACAGCGTTTACTTTGGAAATGAACGGCACATTCCACTGTTACAGGAGTTTTTGTCATGAAAAGACAGGGAACGGGCGGAGAACATAACAACTGAGGATGCAAGTTGTCCAACATAGAGAAATATTGGATTCAGAAATGTCTTCATCCAGTATTTCTCTATGTTGGACTCCTTACATCTATAGACTCACAAAAATATAAACGCACACTTTTGGTTTTGCTCCCATTTGTATGAGATGAACTCAAGACCTAAAACATTTTCCACATACACAATATCACCATTTCCCTCAAATATTGTTCACAAACCAGTCTAATCGTGATAGTGAGCACTTCTCCTTTGCTGAGATAATCCATCCCACCTCACAGGTGTGCCATATCAAGATGCTGATTAGACACCATGATTAGTGCACAGGGTGCCTTAGACTGCCCACAATAAAAAGGCCACTCTGAAAGGTGCAGTTTTGTTTTATTGGGGGTGGGGGGGATACCAGTCAGTATCTGGTGTGACCACAATTTGCCTCATGCAGTGCAACACATCTCCTTCGCATAGAGTTGATCAGGTTGTCAATTGTGGCGTGTGAAATGTTTGGTCCACTCCTCTTCAATGGCTGTGTGTGAAGTTGCGACGATGAACTGGAGTCAGGTCGAGACCCGATGAGGACGACGAGCATGCAGATGAGCTTCCCTGAGACGGTTTCTGACACTTTGTGCAGAAATTCTTTGGTTATGCAAACCGATTGTTTCAGCAGCTGTCCGAGTGGCTGGTCTCAGACGATCTTGGAGGTGAACATGCTGGATGTGGAGGTCCTGGGCTGGTGTGGTTACACGTTGTCTGCGGTTGTTGAGGCTGGTTGGATGTACTGCCAAATTCTCTGAAACACCTTTGGAGACGGCTTATCGTAGAGAAATGAACATTCAATACACGAGCAACAGCTCTGATTTAACATTCCTGCTGTCAGCCATGCCAATTGCACGCTCCCTCAAATCTTGCGACATCTGTGGCATTGTGCTGTGCGATAAAACTGCACCTTTCAGAGTGGCCTTTTTATGTGGGCAGTCTAAGGCACACCTGTGCACTAATCATGGTGTCTAATCAGCATCTTGATATGCACACCTGTGAGGTGGGATGGATTATCTCAGCAAAGGAGAAGTGCTCACTATCACAGATTTAGACTGGTTTGTGAACAATATTTGAGGTGAAATGGTGATACTGTGTATGTGGAAAAAGTTTTAGATCTTTGAGTTCATCTCATACAAAATGGGAGCAAAACCAAAAGTGTTGCATTTATATTTTTGTTGAGTATATATTCAGTGGTGGGCACAGATCCGCTAACCTCTAATTATCGAAGTTAATGTTTTCATTATCAGATTAGCTTTTCAGATAACTTTGATAATGTTAAGAATAAATGAAATATATGCTATTTTACTCATAATTAGCTTTGCATGCTAACAATGCTAAAAGTTACCAAACTGAATAAAAGGTTTTGTGTTCATTATTTTCAAAAAGTAACAAATGTTTAGAAGTATGTACACCATGCCGATTTAAATGAACTAGATATTGTATTGAATGAATGAAGTTGAATAGAGTGTATTACTTGTGCCCTAATGTGTTTAAGGGTTTATCATGATGTCAAATGATTGAAAATGTGATGCCTATGCTTTGATAGGTTTTCAGCTGATTTATGATGGTTTTGAAATGATACAATATTATACGGTTGATTAATGATTGAAATATGTGCTTATGATGAATGTATTGAAACATGTTAAACTGCTGACAGGTGTGCTGACTCTCAATCGGTTAAAGTGTTTTGGTTTTAAGGTTTTCATAAATAACATATGCTTAAGTCGGTTGTAACTGTTGGTTTAAAACATGTCCAGACATTGACCATTTTAATAAAGTCGTGAGTAATGCCCTGACATGATGTTTCATGATATGTTCAAAAGGTCATGAGTCAGATATGTACTGCAAATAATGTTGTTGCCTCTGTTTATAATCAATGGTTTGCACATTTATGTTTGAACTATGCTGATCAAATAATGAACAGTTGAATGACTGTATTGTTCAAAATTAATTGCTGCTTCTGCATTCTGTAAAATGTGAGTGATTTCATATTTTGACTGTGAAAGAACTTTGTTTCCACAGGGAAGAACAATGACTGGATTATGTGTTACCGGGGAGGCAACCTTGAAAGTGTCTGTAGAGACATTAACGCCACTAAAACTGAACACATGGACCTGTTCTCATACGGAGCTGAAAACAAGAAAACAGTGATTCTTTAATTAATTAGTTACACTTTGCCATAAAAGGCAGAAACTGGGGGTGTATGTACTGGCAATCTCTGCCAGTACATACTGGCAATCTCTACCAAATCTCTGCCAAATCAGTTCCCATCACAGCATTGGACATTAAGGATTAACAACAATGCCTGCTTTATTCCATGGACTTACATGTTTTGTGCTGAGACTGAGGACGTGTGGGACTGGGAGCCCCGCCCGGACAGATTTCTGAACTGCAAGCTTAAAAACTCTGTTTTTGAAAGAAGAGTGTTCTTTTTGCTGCACATGCTGTGGGTAAAGGTTTTTTGTGGCATTCAAGATGTGTATGCATTCTGAACCCATTTTTGGTGCAAAGATGAATGATTTTTGACGACTGATCTGCTCTGCTGTTTTAATAAACCTGGAGGATTAAACTTGAATTTAATTATTGTTGTTCTGTGTTCTCTTGCACTGCCCACGGACTCACGAGGGGAAACCTGAGATTTTCTGTTTTGAGTAAAGGTTATTTTTGCCAGGAAGGTGTTTTTTTCCTCAACAATAACCATCATTGGATCAATTATCTTCCGATAAATTTTGGTCCGATAATTTTTCGACCACTAACACAAACCACAAGTTTAGTGAATAAATCTTTAACAGTTAATAAACAGATTTTAGAGCCTACCTGTTAATGTTTGTAGTAGATGTACAGTTCTATACTCTACAGACAGAAGAGAGGCTGGTTTAAGGAGAACTGCCCTATCCTCTGCAATCAGAAAAGAGCTGGTCACAGAAAAAAACAAAATGAGAGCCAAAAAAAAAAAATCCATTTCTTGACGTCCTACTAACTGCCGGCAATATCACCCAAGTCATCCAGAGGCATACAGGTTTGAACTTATGGTTGAAATTTAACCAAACTAATTTTGACAAGTTATTTAAATTTAACGTCACATCTGAAGTTTGATAAGTGAAAATATCAGCTCTATTTTTTTTCAAGATGGCACTGTTGATGCAGCTGCCTGTTATTTCAGCTCTGCCCCCTTTTTCCACTTTCGCTATTTTTTAATACTTTTTAATAGTGCGTATTTGTCTTTCTTTGCAGTGGGTGGTACCCTGTGCAAATATGCACATGGGAAACCACTTTTGTTACCTTGTGCTTATTTTTTATGCTGCTTTCTCACTATTTGAGGCAGTGCGGGGAAATCCCTTTGTCTCCAGCTCCAGATGTCCATTGTTTATAGCGGGATCAGCTGCTTCGACTAAGAGACTCAATGTACAGTGGGCCGGGTCCCCGCTATGGCTGAGCACCTGGACATACCTGCAGACATACAGAAGAAATGGAGAGCTGCAGGGGTGGCTGGACGAAGTGGAGAAGGACATATATTCTGTCTGTGGTCATGGGGAATGTAAGGTTTCTCTACAACAAGAGCCGAGGAGCTAGCTGCGCTAACCCGTTCCCAGAGGATGTATAAGGGTCTGCAGTCTTGTGCTTCACGGAGCCGTGCTTGGATGAACATGTACCAGACTCGGTCATTAACATGGCGGCTTTACACATCCGCGTAGACAGGACGCTGGCGAAGAGCAGAAAAAAGAGAGGAGGGGGCTCGCCTTTTATGTGAGTGACAGATGGTGCAGCCCAGCTCATATTCACGTGAAGATCAGATCTGCTCCTCGGACATGGAGCTACCTCGTCAATCAATTCAATCAATTTTATTTATATAGCGCCAAATCACAACAAACAGTTGCCCCAAGGCGCTTTATATTGGTAAGCAAGGCCATACAATATTACGTAAAAACCCCAATGGTCAAAACGACCCCCTGTGAGCAAGCACTTGGCGACAGTGGGAAGGAAAAACTCCCTTTTAACAGGAAGAAACCTCCAGCAGAACCAGGCTTAGGGAAGGGGCAGTCTTCTGCTGGGACTGGTTGGGGCTGAGGGAGAGAACCAGGAAAAAGACATGCTGTGGAGGGGAGCAGAGATCAATCACTAATGATTAAATGCAGAGTGGTGCATACAGAGCAAAAAGAGAAAGAAACACTCCGTGCATCATGGGAACCCCCCAGCAGTCTAAGTCTATAGCAGCATAACTAAGGGATGGTTCAGGGTCACCCGATCCAGCCCTAACTATAACCTTTAGCAAAAAGGAAAGTTTTAAGCCTAATCTTAAAAGTAGAGAGGGTGTCTGTCTCCCTGATCTGAATTGGGAGCTGGTTCCACAGGAGAGGAGCCTGAAAGCTGAAGGCTCTGCCTCCCATTCTACTCTTACAAACCCTAGGAACTACAAGTAAGCCTGCAGTCTGAGAGCGAAGCGCTCTATTGGGGTGATATGGTACTATGAGGTCCCTAAGATAAGATGGGACCTGATTATTCAAAACCTTATAAGTGAGAAGAATAATTTTAAATTCTATTCTAGAATTAACAGGAAGCCAATGAAGAGAGGCCAATATGGGTGAGATAGACACCATGTTTCTAAGATTTGTGGGGCCAAGTACAATAACTTCAGTTTTATCTGAGTTTAAAAGCAGGAAATTAGAGGTCATCCATGTCCTTATGTCTGTAAGACAGTCCTGCAGTTTAGGGACGCTCGGATCACAATCTCGTCTATCTGCTCCCCCAATACACACCCAGGGTGATGAAAGAACCAATACATAAAAGGTCAGTGAAACTCTAGACTGAAGAGGCCACTGAGAGGCTCAGAGACTGTTTCAGAACCACAGACTGGAGCATGTTTCAAAATTCTTATGGTGAAGACATCAATGGCTTGACCCAGTGTGTCACTGACTACATGAACTTCTATGTGGAGAGCACTGTGCCCACCCGGAGTGTACGGTGCTTTCCCAACAACCACTCCTGGGTGACCCCCGAGCTGAAGGTCCTGATGAACCAGAAGAAGAGGGCTTTCAACTCGGGAGACAGAGAGGAGCAGCGTAGAGTCCAACAAGAGCTCCAGTGGAAGATCCGTGCAGCCAAGAAGCTGTATGGAGGGAAGATGGAGCAGCTGGCCAGGAACAACATCAGAGATGTGTGGAGATGCCTCAAGACCGCCTTCGGATTTGGGCAGAGTACCAGCAGGACTGCAGATGGAGATTCTTGGTTCACAGAGGAGCTAAACAGCTACTTTAACCGTTTTGGCTCCACACCTGCCCCCCTGCCTGCTCCGGGCCTTCCACATGTCTCCAGCAGCCAGCCCTCCAGTCCCTCCGACCCCTCACCTTCTACCCCCCGGTCACCTTCACTGCACCCCAGACCTTGTCCCTCCTCCCCCGGGACTGTATTCAGCACCAGCCCACCTCAGCTCACACCTCAGCTTCCCCCTCCCTCCCCCCTCACTGTGACTCCAACCGAGGTGAGAGGCCAGCTCCTGCAGCTGAAGCAGAGGAAAGCAGCAGGACCTGATGGGATCTCCCCGAGGCTGCTGAGGACCTGTGCAGATGAGCTCTGTGAGATCCTCAGCCACATCTTCAACATGAGCCTCAGCCTGGGGGTGGTCCCCACCCTGTGGAAGACATCCTGTGCGGTCCCGGTTCCCAAAACACCCGCACGCCAAGGAGCCACTACAGACCAGTTGCCCTGACCTCGCACCTCATGAAGACCATGGAACGGCTCGTCCTGTCTCACCTCCGCACTGTGGTGAGCGACATCCTGGACCCACTGCAGTTCGCCTACAGGCCCAACATCGGGGTAGATGACGCTGTCATCTACCTGCTGCAGCGAGTGCTCACCCACCTGGAGACTGGCAGGAGTGCTGTGAGAGTCATGTTCTTTGATTTCTCCAGCGCTTTCAACACCATCAGGCTGGCGCTGCTGCGGGGGAAGCTGGAGGATGCAGGTGTGGATGGACATCTTGCCGCCTGGACCATCAACTGCCTCACTGACCGCCCGCAGTATGTGTGGCTGTGCGGCTGTCAGTCTGAGGTGGTAAGGTGCAGCACCGGGGCCCCCCGGGCACAGTCCTCTCGCCTTTCCTCTTCACCCTCTACATCTCGGACTTCACCTACAACACGGACAGCTGCCACCTCCAGAAGTTCTCTGATGGCTCCGCCATTGTGGGTCGCATGTCTGAGGGGAATGAGCTGGAGTACCGGTCGGTCATCACAGACTTCATGGACTGGCGTGAGCACAACCACTTCTGTCTCAACACCAGTAAGACGAAGGAGATGGTGATTTCCTTCAGGAGGAAACCACCACCTCACCCATCGGTGAACATCCAGGGGGAGGACATAAAGACAGTTTCAAATACCTGGGTGTTCACCTCAACAGCAAACTGGACTGGACTGACAATGCCGACACCCTGTACAAAGAAGGCCAGAGTCGCCTCCACCTCCTGAGGAGACTGAGATCCTTTGGAGTGAGCAGGCCTCTGCTTAAGACCTTCTATGTCTCTGTTGTAGCCTCTGCTCTCCTCTATGCTGTCGTCTGTTGGGCCCCGGGCAGCACAGAGCGGGAGAGAAAGAGACTGAATAAGCTGGTCAGGAAGTCCAGCTCTGTCCTGGGCTGTCCTCTGGAGTCTCTGGAGGAGGTGGCTGAGAGGAGGATTTTAGCCAAGTTCAAATCCATCATGGACAACTCCTCTCACCCTCTGCACCGGACTGTAGTGGAGCTGAACAGCTCGTTCAGTGACAGGCTGAGGTGCCCTCAATGCAAGAAGGAACGATACCGCAGGTCGTTCCTCCAAGCTGCTGTCAGACTCTACAATAACACTGTGAAATAACCACATGCAATAATATGTCCACAAATCATGTGCATTATTAATATGTCCACAAATCGTGTGCAATAACAACTCATTTACAAATCCCTGCACTAGTGTCACCTTACCACATCTAAACTCCATCTCACATATTGTAAATAAGATGCTCCTATCTCTTTCAATCCCAATCATGTTTATATATATGCATATGTACTTACATATGTACGTACATATATACATGCATATGTATATGTGTATGTGTATAGGTATGTGTGTGCATGTGTGTATGCGTATATGTATGTGTATGTATATGTGTGTATGTATATATATATATATATATACATACATATTCTATTTCTATTTCTACCTCATTTTCTTATGTCCTGTACTGTTACAAGTATTATTATTATTGCTTATCCTTGCACATGCTGTTTGATGAACATTTTCCTCTACTTGCACCCATCTTGTGTTTTTTTAAGAGTGATTGTAACATGTGAATTTCTCCTCTGTGAGATCAGTAAAGTTTATCTTATCTTATCTTATCTTATCTTATATGTTTTAGTTTTAAAGTATTGCACTAATTTTGAAGGTTTTAGTGTGAACATGGTGTGTGCAGTGCATTATGGGTACTGTAAATGTTCACGACAGGAGAAATGCATTTGAGACACTCTGATCAGGCTCCACACGGACAACAGCATTAAACCCTTTGTATATTGTGCCTGAAACTCTCGTGAATCTATTCTCTGGGTTTATAGACGTTGTTGTGTTTGTTTTATGTAAAAATGCCAGAAGAAGCTCAGGTTGCTTCTCCATTATTTTCAGTTGGAATCACTGTGCGCTGCAATCACTTCCTGTTTGTTGTGTGGGCCGCTGAAGAGGAGGTACTGCTGGCCCACCACCACTAGAGGGCGCCCTGCCTGGAGTGCGGGCTCCAGTCACCGGAGGGCGCTGCCGCCTTACAGGAGCAGCCAGGATGACAGCTGTCACCCATCACCGGAGACAGCTGATCCCAATCAATACGGAGGTATATCAGCAGGACGGCATCTCCACCTCATTTGCCGAGATATCGCCTTACCAAAGAGGTAACCATTTCAGCCTGCACATACGTGTGTCTTTACTTGTATTCTTGTTTGATTGTCCTATAGGACAGCTGACTACTAGACAACATTCGGATAAGTACTCACCTTCCTACATTGTTGTTGACGAGAGGTGGAGGTGGACTCTCCACCCTCCGTGTTACTGGGTGCAGCCGCATCCACACCTGACTGTTTCTGTTTCTTGCCAGCAGTACCGGATCTGACGAGCGGAGGCAGTGGCCACCTGGGAATTCGGGACTTGGCGGCTCCAGTATTCCCGGGGTTCGGTGGCAGAGGAAATCGGGTTGGTTCCGGTTCGACTTGGACAGACGTCTCCTATCGTCGAGCCTGCCCACACGACACCGTTGTAATTGGACTCCATTTCGATATTGTAACCGGTTGTATTTGTTGTGCCTGTTTCACAACAGTAAAAGCAGTGTTATTCGACTCCTCCATTGTCCGTTCATTTGCGCCCCCTGTTGTGGGTCCGTGTTCCTACACTTTCACAACAGGATATCTCGGCCAGCGTCATGGATCCCGAGGGGCGTCAACCGGCTGTTGAACGGCCAATGGAAGAACAGGACGCACAGGCGTCCGCGGGAGGGGTAATCGGTGAGTTGCAGCGGATCCTCACCGCTTTCACGACTCGGTTGGATTTCATGACCGAGCAGAACGTCCTCCTGAACCGCAGGGTAGAGGCTCTCGCCGCGCAGGTGGAAGCGCGCCCTCCGGGCGCCGCTGCGGCTCTCCCTCCCGTAGATCCTGTGCGTAACGTTGACGTTCCACTGGTTGTTCAACGACCTCTCCCTCCTTCCCCGTAGGCATACATAAGCCCTCCAGAGCAGTACGGAGGCTGTGTGGAGACGTGCGCGGATTTTCTGATGCAGTGTTCGCTCGTCTTCGCACAGCGTCCCGTTATGTACACGACCGATGCTAGTAAAGTAGCTTATGTCATAAACCTGCTTCGCAGTGAGGCACGCGCTTGGGCTACAGCGCTCTGGGAGCAGAATTCACGGCTCCTTCTGACTTACGATGGGTTTGTGAGGGGGCTCAGAACCGTGTTCGATCACCCTAATAGAGGAGAAACCGCTTCAACCGGGCTACTGTCAATGAGACAGGGGCGCCGGAGCGCAGCTGTTTATGCAGTTGACTTCCGCACCGCGGCTGCGAGATCCGGCTGGAATAACGCTGCCCTCCGCGCCGCCTTTGTAAACGGACTGTCTTTGGTTCTCAAGGAGCACCTGGTGGCTAAGGACGAACCGCGGGATTTAGACGGGCTTATCGATCTTGTCATACGGTTGGACAACGGTTAGAAGAACGTCGGCGGGGAACGAGACGAAGGGCGTAGCCGGGCACGCGCCGTCCCTCTCCCTTCCGGTTTCCGACCGCGCTCCGCCTTCCCCACGCTCCACGGCCCCTGCGCTCCGTGGGGCCACAGCTCCCCCTACTGACGAAGCTATGGACACGAGTAGGGCAAACATTTAGGGCACCAGCTGCACAGAGGAGACGGGCCCATGGAGCTTGTTTTGTTTGTGGTGCACTAGAGCACCATGTGAGAGACTGCCCCGAGCGGTTACAACACCAACGCCCGCCCCTAGAGACTGGGCTAGGGGTGGCCGAGACATTCACGTGGGACACACCCACATTGCTACACGACTCCCAGTCACGATCCTGTATGAGGATTTAACCCTGAAGGCCACCAGCACTGGTGGACACGGGCTCTGAGGGGAATCTGTTGACTGCAGATGGGCCAGGGAGATAGGGCTCCCTCTGGTGGCGCTTACCTCGCCTGTGCAGGTTCGAGCACTAGATGGCTCCCTGCTCCCTCCGATCACACATAAGACACCACCTGTAACGCTGGTGGTGTCAGGAAACCACCGGGAGGTGATCGAGTTTTTTGTGGACTCAGGCCACTTCCCGTGTGGTTTTAGGCTTTCCCTGGATGTTGAAGCACAATCCCCGGATTGATTGGCCGTCCGGGGTAGTGGTTCAGTGGAGCGAGACCTGCCATCGGGTGTGTCTAGGTTCCTCGGTTCCTCCCGGCTCCCAAGCTAAGGAGGAGGTCAGAGTCCCGCCCAATCTGGGGACGGTGGGGGGGAGTACCACGACCTTGTCGACGTGTTCAGCAAGGATCTGGCGCTCACACTCCCCCCCCCACCGTCCGTACGATTGTGCCATCGATTTGGTTCCAGGCAGTGGGTTCCCGTCCAGTAGACTGTACAACCTCTCACGGCCTGAGCGCGAATCAATGGAGACCTACATCCGGGACTCGTTAGCTGCCGGGTTGATCCGAAATTCCACCTCCCCGATGGGCGCAGGTTTCTTTTTTCGTGGGTAAAAAAGATGGCGGACTTCGTCCATGCATCGATTATAGGGGGCTGAACGAAATCACGGTTCGCAACCGATACCCGTTACCCCTGTTGGATTCGGTGTTCACGCCCCTGCATGGAGCCAAGATTTTTACCAAGCTTGATCTTAGAAACGCGTATCATCTGGTTCGGATCCGGAAGGGAGACGAGTGGAAGACGGCATTCAACACCCCCTTAGGTCACTTTGAGTACCTGGTCATGCCGTTCGGCCTCACAAACGCCCCCGTGACGTTCCAAGCCTTGGTTAACGACGTATTGCGGGACTTCCTGCACCGGTTCGTCTTCGTATATCTAGACGATATACTCATCTTTTCTCCGGATCCTGAGACTCATGTCCGGCATGTACGTCAGGTCCTGCAGCGGTTGTTAGAGAACCGGCTGTTTGTGAAGGGCGAGAAGTGTGAGTTCCACCGCACTTCTTTGTCCTTCCTGGGGTTCATCATCTCCTCCAACTCCGTCGCTCCTGATCCGGCCAAGGTTGCGGCGGTGAGAGACTGGCCCCAACCAACAAGCCGTAGGAAGTTGCAACAGTTCCTAGGCTTTGCTAATTTCTACAGGAGGTTCATTAAGGGCTACAGTCAGGTAGTTAGCCCCCTGACAGCCCTGACCTCACCAAAAGTTCCCTTCACCTGGTCGGATCGGTGCGATGCCGCGTTTAAGGAGTTGAAACGGCGCTTCTCGTCTGCACCCGTTCTGGTGCAGCCCGATCCTAGTCGCCAGTTAGTGGTTGAAGTGGACGCCTCGGACTCAGGGATAGGAGCCGTGCTGTCCCAGAGCGGGAAGACCGATAAGGTCCTTCACCCGTGTGCCTATTTTTCCCGCAGGTTGACCCCAGCCGAACGGAACTATGACGTCGGCAATCGAGAGCTCCTTGCGGTGAAAGAGGCTCTTGAGGAGTGGAGACATCTGTTGGAGGGAACGTCCGTGCCATTCACGGTTTTCACTGACCACCGGAACCTGGAGTATATCAGGACCGCCAAGCGACTGAACCCCAGGCAAGCCCGCTGGTCACTGTTCTTCGGCCGTTTTGACTTCCGGATCACCTACCGTCCCGGGACCAAAAACCAAAGATCGGATGCCTTGTCCCGGGTACACGAAGATGAGGTCAAAACGGAGCCGTCGGATCCCCCGGAACCCATCATCCCGGAGTCCGCTATCGTGGCCGCCCTCACCTGGGACGTGGAGAAAACCGTCCGGGAGGCCCTGACACGAGACCCGGACCCCGAACCGGACCGAAGAACAAACTCTACGTCCCACCAGAAGCCAGGGCTGCAGTTCTGGACTTCTGTCACGGTTCTAAGCTCTCCTGTCACCCTGGGGTGCGAAGAACCGTGGCAGTCGTCCGGCAGCGCTTCTGGTGGGCGTCCCTGGAGGCCGACGTCCGGGGTTACATCCAGGCCTGTACCACCTGTGCCAGGGGCAAGGCGGATCACCGTAAGACACCGGGATTGCTACAGCCGCTGCCCGTGCCTCATCGCCCCTGGTCCCACATCGGCCTGGATTTTGTCACGGGTCTCCCGCCGTCCCAGGGAAACACCGTCGTCCTCACGATAGTGGACCGATTCTCCAAGGCGGCCCACTTCGTGGCCCTCCCGAAGCTCCCAACGGCCCAGGAGACAGCGGACCTCCTAGTCCACCACGTCGTCCGTCTGCATGGGCTACCATCAGACATCGTCTCCGATCGCGGTCCCCAGTTCTCCTCGCAGGTTTGGAGGAGCTTTTGCCGGGAACTGGGGGCCACGGTCAGTCTCTCGTCCGGGTACCATCCCCAGACCAACGGACAAGCAGAACGGGCAAACCAGGAGATGGAGCAAACCTTGCGCTGTGTGACAGCCGCGCACCCGACGGCCTGGAGTACCCACCTGGCCTGGATCGAGTACGCGCACAACAGTCAAGTGTCGTCCGCCACCGGCCTCTCCCCCTTTGAGGTGTGTTTGGGGTATCAACCCCCATTGTTTCCGGTGGTTGAGGGGGAGGTCGGTGTGCCCTCGGTCCAGGCCCACCTACGGAAGTGCCATCGGGTGTGGCGTGCCGCCCGTTCTGCTTTGTTGAAGGCCCGGACGAGGGCGAAGAACCATGCAGACCGGCGGCGGGCCCCGGCTCCCACGTATCGTCCAGGGCAGGAGGTCTGGTTGTCCACCAAAGACATTCCCCTTCAAGTGGTCTCCCCGAAACTGCAAGAACGATACATCGGCCCCTACAAAATACTCAAGGTCATCAATCCCGCCGCAGTGAGGCTCCGGCTTCCGGCCTCACTGCGGATTCACCCGGTATTCCATGTGTCAAGGATTAAACCCCATCACACCTCACCCCTCTGCACTCCGGGTCCGGCGCCACCTCCTGCCCGGATCATCGACGGAGAGCCGGCTTGGACCGTGCGCCGGCTCCTCGACGTCCGACGAATGGGCCGGGGTTTTCAGTATCTGGTGGACTGGGAGGGGTACGGCCCCGAAGAACGCTCCTGGGTGAAGAAGGGCTTCATCCTGGACCCGGCCCTCCTGGCCGACTTCTACCGTCGCCACCCTGACAAACCCGGTCGTGCGCCAGGAGGCGCCCGTTGAGGGGGGGGTCCTGTTGTGTGGGCCGCTGAAGAGGAGGTACTGCTGGCCCATCACCACTAGAGGGCGCCCTGCCTGGAGTGCGGGCTCCAGGCACCGGAGGGCGCTGCCGCCTTACAGGAGCAGCCAGGATGACAGCTGTCACCCATCACCGGAGACAGCTGATCCCAATCAATACGGAGTTATATCAGCAGGACGGCATCTCCACCTCATTTGCCGAGATATCGCCTTACCAAAGAGGTAACCATTTCAGCCTGCACATACGTGTGTCTTTACTTGTATTCTTGTTTGATTGTCTATAGGACAGCTGACTACTAGACAACATTCGGATAAGTACTCACCTTCCTACATTGTTGTTGACGAGAGGTGGAGGTGGACTCTCCACCCTCCGTGTTACTGGGTGCAGCCGCATCCACACCTGACTGTTTCTGTTTCTTGCCAGCAGTACCGGATCCGACGAGCGGAGGCAGTGGCCACCTGGGAATTCGGGACTTGGCGGCTCCAGTATTCCCGGGGTTCGGTGGCAGAGGAAATCGGGTTGGTTCCGGTTCGACTTGGACAGACGTCTCCTATCGTCGAGCCTGCCCACACGACACCGTTGTAATTGGACTCCATTTCGATATTGTAACCGGTTGTATTTGTTGTGCCTGTTTCACAACAGTAAAAGCAGTGTTATTCGACTCCTCCATTGTCCGTTCATTTGCGCCCCCTGTTGTGGGTCCGTGTTCCTACACTTTCACAACACTGTTTGCTCTATAATGTCCTGCTTATTGTCCTTTACAACACTGGTGTCATCTTTATTCCAGAGTAATATATATAAGATGTCTGTAATTCGGTTTCTGTTTAATAAATTCCATGCAGATTAAACGTAGCAGACACGGATGGATTATT
Organism: Thalassophryne amazonica; assembly: GCF_902500255.1. Lineage (NCBI taxonomy): Eukaryota > Metazoa > Chordata > Actinopteri > Batrachoidiformes > Batrachoididae > Thalassophryne > Thalassophryne amazonica. The sequence goes on from NC_047111.1 coordinate 88,546,669, forward strand.
TATTTGGAATATTTGTTTTGGCAAGTTTTCAGGGTCTCTACTGCCATCTACTGGCCAGGTGTGTTGTCTTGTTGAAAGATCCAACCTCGGCACTTCACCTTTGTCACTGATTCATGAACATTGTTCTCAAGAATCTCCTGATATTGACTGGAATCCATGTGACCCTCAACTTTAACAAGATTCCCAGTACCTGCACTGGCCACACAGCCCCGCAGCATGATGGAACCACCTCCAAATTTTACTGTAGGTAGCAAGTGTTTTTCTTGAAATACATACTGTGTTCTTTTTCAACCATGCATACCGCTCCTTGTTATGTCCAGATAACTCAATTATAGTTTCATCAGTCCACAGCACCTTATTCCAAAATGAAGCTGGCTTGTCCAAATGTGCTTTAGCATACATCAAGCAACTCTATTTGTGGCGTGTACACAGAAAAGGCTTCCTCTGCATTACAGCATCATAAAACATCTCTTTGTGTAAAGTTCGTTGTATAGCTGAACAATAAACAGAGACACTATCTGCAGTAAGATCACGTTGTAGGTCTTTGGAGCAGGTCTGTGGGTTGACTATGGCTGTTCTCACCATCCTTCGCTTCAGCGTATCTGAGATTTTTCTTGGCCCGCCACTTCAAGCCTTAACTAGTACTGTGCCTGCGGTCTAACATTTCCTCACTATGTTCCTCGCAGTGGAAACTGACAGCTGAAATCACTGAGATAGCTTTTTGTATCCTTCCCCGAAACGATGATGTAAAGAGGGGAAACATTTGCAATTGGCCACCTTAAATACCCTTTCTCATGATTGGATGCACCTGTGTAAAGAGGTCAAGGGTCAATGAGCTTACCAAACCAATTTTGTGTTCCAATAATTAGTGTTAAATGTATTCATACCAATAAAATGACAAGGGTGCCCAAATTTATGCAGCTGTCCAATTTTGTTTAAAAAATTCTTGCACACTTTCTGTAATTAGAAACTTCATTTCACTTCTCAAATATCAGTGTGCTCATCTAACCAATGATTTATAAAGGAAAATCATAATTTTGCATACAACTATAGTAATCCAGTAATTCCAGTAATGTTCTCCTCTGGGTGACCAATCAATCACCATTTTTTGCGATTAGAAGTCATCACATGTACATGTAAAAGAAAAATAATGGGATCAGAGTCTTCTCCAGTTAGGGTGGCGTTGCCTTGCCAGCGGAGGGAGAGGAAAATGTGTCACTCTGGGGGACCTCTAAATCTTATCTGATTGAGTTCAAATTTTGTCTGCACCTATAAAACCCCAAGTGGAAAAAAAACAACATGGTGCCCAAAGTGTGTGTGTGTGTGTGTGTGTTTGTGTGTGTGTGTGTGTGTGTGTGTGTGTGTGTGTGTGTGTGTGTGTGTGTGTGTGTGTGTGTGTGTGTGTGTGTGTGTGTGTGTGTGTGTGTGTGTGTGTGTGTGTGTGTGTGTGTTTATCATTTGTACATCCATGAAAAGTATTACACTTTAAAACTTTATGCATTTCACACTTTAAATACAAATGTTTTGGCTCAACAACAAAAATTATTGTAATAGTTTGCATCAATCTTTTTGAGAAATGACGGTCTCTCGAGTTAGAGGAGGATTACTGTTTCCTCCACAATTAAATGTATTTTTAATTACCACTTATTTAATGATTGTTAGCATCAATAATAATGATAAAGTGGTGACTGTAAAATTCAGATGTTCCATTCTTTATTTATTTTTCACTATTTAAAAGGTATTTTAAGTCTTATTTACATAATTTCCATAATTATGAACATGTTTTTAAAGGTTTTAAGTTGACTAGCTAAAACAAATTTAAAATTATAATAGTAATGATAAACAGATTTATTTAGTTGCATTTATTAACTTATTACATCTTGTGTTTTGTTATAAGTTAATGAACAAAGAAATCTGAGTATAAATTACACACACTTAGACATTATTATGTCATCACATTTCATCAAAATATTTGCCACTTAGACGTTTTATTCAAATTAAGAAATTTGCATTTTTAATGTTGCAACCATGCATTTACTTAATAGCTCCTCCAAATTACTTTTTTAAGAGTGTGTCATTAGTCTTAATTTCATGTATCTTTAAAATGCATGAAGTTACCTTCGTAAAATTTGTATCCATGTTTACCTGAGTGTTTTTGTAGTCAAGGTATAATCCAGCACGGTGGTAATAAATCTGTAGTGTCCTTTTCTCCCACTCTACGGTGACTGCTTAAGTGTTGAATATACCTCTCAATTTATAGGCATCGTTTTGCACATGACTCCCACCCGGCACTTTGTGTACAGAGGTCACACATGTTATGTGAATCTGTTTACCAGTGTCTGCCGGACACAGCCGGCCATTTGAGCACTTGTTGATCTGTCTTCATCTTAACCCCGAAAGGTTGCAGGAATTCCTTCCCACTCCTCTTGCAACATATCCTCATCAAAGGAACAGCTAAACCTTTTTGGTGATCCTCAGTATTAGAAGAGCAGAGAATCTGCCTGTAATTACTGAAACCATTAGATACCAAGCAACAATGTTATAAATACAAAGAAACAACAATAAAAGAAAAAGTATTCGACATAGTCTTGAGTGTGTGGAAGTGAAGGTTTCGATTTTTCAATGTGAGACCTGTACTTTAAATGTTATGGTGGTTCATTAAATTATTAATAATTATTATGTTCATTCTTTTCTTGTACTTGCACAGTTTTGAAAAACCACAACTGAATGCATTTTCTGTGAGGTAGTGAGACTCACTTGTGCAATGTGTGCTGCCACAGGGATATTGTATCAGTGGGAAAGTACAGTCTGCTTTATTACAGCAACTTGGGTCTGATTTTGAATATACAGTAGTGTTCAGAATAATAGTAGTGCTATGTGACTAAAAAGATTAATCCAGGTTTTGAGTATATTTCTTATTGTTACATGGGAAACAAGGTACCAGTAGATTCTCACAAATCCAACAAGACCAAGCATTCATGATATGCACACTCTTAAGGCTATGCAATTGGGCTATTAGTAAAAAAAGTAGAAAAGGGGGTGTTCACAATAATAGTAGTGTGGCATTCAGTCAGTGAGTTCATCAATTTTGTGGAACAAACAGGTGTGAATCAAGTGTCCCCTATGTAAGGATGAAGCCAGCACCTGTTGAACATGCTTTTCTCTTTGACATTGTTCAGAAGAACAGCGTAGTTGGATTAAAAAGTTGATTGGAGAGGGGAAAACCTATACGCAGGTGCAAAAAATTATAGGCTGTTCATCTACAATGATCTCAAATGCTTTAAAATGGACAAAAAAAAACCAGGGACATGTGGAAGAAAATGGAAAACAACCATCAAAATGGATAGAAGAATAACCAGAATGGCAAAGGCTCACCCATTGATCAGCTCCAGGATGATCAAAGACAGTCTGGAGGTACCTGTAAGTGCTGCGACAGTTAGAAGACGCCTGTGTGAAGCTAATTTATTTGTAAGAATCCCCCGCAAAGTCCCTCTGTTAAATAAAAGACGTGCAGAAGAGGTTACAATTTGCCAAAGAACACATCAACTGGCCTAAAGAGAAATGGAGGAATATTTTGTGTGTACCAGTAGATTAAGTAGATTCTCACAAATCCAACAACACCAAGCATTCATGATATGCACACTCTTAAGGCTATGAAATTGGGCTATTAGTAAAAAAAAGTAGAAAAGGGGGTGTTCACAATAATAGTAGCATCTACTGCTGATGCTACAAACTCAAAACTATTATGTTCATGGAACAAGTGGAACCGTGGAACAAGTTACAAATGCAATAGAGAAGAAGCAATACACTGTTGGGGTTTTTTTTGATTTACCGAAAGCATTTGATACTATTGATCATATGGTATTATTGGAAAAATTACAGATGTATGGTATTAGAGGACTGGCCTTTAACTGGACAGCTAGTTATTTACGTAATAGATATCAGTGTGTTCACCTTGGTAGGATAAAATCAGAATTTTTGAGGATTACATGTGGAGTGCCCTAGGGGTCAGTTCTCGGGCCATTATTGTTTTTGCTGTATATTAATGACATAGGTTTGGTTTCTAAGTCTTTGAGTTGTATTTTGTTTGCTGATGATACAACTGTGATTGGTAGTGGAGATAATTTGAGACAGCTCTTGGACTTGGTGGAGAGGGAACTGTAAAAATTTAAATACTGGTTTGACTCTAATAAATTATCAATTTTGGTAAAACTAAGTGCATTATATTTGGAAATAAGCCTAGAAATGTAAGCAGTAAATTATTGTTGAATGGTATTGAAATTGAAATTGTATCTCAAACTACTCAACAAAAATATAAACACAACACTTTTGGTTTTGCTCCCATTTTGTATGAGATGAACTCAAAGATCTAAAACTTTTTCCACATACACAATATCACCATTTCCCTCAAATATTGTTCACAAACCAGTCTAAATCTGTGATAGTGAGCACTTCTCCTTTGCTGAGATAATCCATCCCACCTCACAGGTGTGCCATATCAAGATGCTGATTAGGCACCATGATTAGTGCACAGGTGTGCCTTAGACTGCCCACAATAAAAGGCCACTCTGAAAAGTGCAGTTTTATCACACAGCACAATGCCACAGATGTCGCAAGATTTGAGGGAGTGTGCAATTGGCATGCTGACAGCAGGAATGTCAACCAGAGCTGTTGGTCGTGTATTGAATGTTCATTTCTCTACCATAAGCCGTCTCCAAAGGCGTTTCAGAGAATTTGGCAGTACATCCAGCCAGCCTTACAACCGCAGACCACATGTAACCACACCAGCCCAGGACCTCCACATCCAGCATGTTCACCTCCAAGATCGTCTGAGACCAGCCACTCGGACAGCTGCTGGAACAATCGGTTTGCATAACCAAAGAATTTCTGCACAAACTGTCAGAAACGTCTCAGGGAAGCTCATCTGCATGCTCGTCGTCCTCATCGGGGTCTCGACCTGACTCCAGTTCGTCGTCGCAACTTCGCACAGCCATTGAAGAGGAGTGGACCAAAATTCCACAGGCCACAATTGACAACCTGATCAACTCTATGCGAAGGAGATGTGTTGCACTGCATGAGTCAAATGGTGGTCACACTGACTGGTATCCCCCCCAATAAAACAAAACTGCACCTTTCAGAGTGGCCTTTTATTGTGGGCAATCTAAGGCACACCTGTGCACTAATCATGGTGTCTAATCAGCATCTTGATATGGCACACCTGTGAGGTGGGATGGATTATCTCAGCAAAGGAGAAGTGCTCACTATCACAGATTTAGACTGGTTTGTGAACAATATTTGAGGGAAATGGTGATATTGTGTATGTGGAAAAAGATTTAGATCTTTGAGTTCATCTCATACAAAATTGGAGCAAAACCAAAAGTGTTGCGTTTATATTTTTGTTGAGTATAAATTTCTTGGAGTTTTTGTTGATGACAGGCTTAGTTGGAAAACTCATATAAAACATGAGTCCAAAATATCAAAAGTTATTGCTATCTTGTACAAAGTACAATACTTTCTCCCCCAACATCTGTTGGTTTCATTGTATCACTCATTACTTGTCCCTTATGTGACATACTGCATTGAAGTTTGAGGAAATACATATAAAACAAATACTAATCCAATATTTCTGTTACAAAAAAAAAGCTATAAGAGTGATAAGTAAAAAACCATATCGTGAACCAACAAATTCACTGTTTGTTCGTCTTCAGTTTTTGAAATTTTATGACTTGGTTGATTATTTTACAATACAGATAATGTATAAAGTTAAAAATGGACTCTTGCCTCATCATGTCCAGGAGCTGTTTAAAATGAGAGACTCCAGTTATAATTTGTGTGGATCTTTGGTGTTTGATAGAAGAAAGATTTCGAACTACTGCTAAAAGTCATTGCATTTCTGTAAAGGGTGTTAGAGTGTGGAATGACTGTTTGGATTGTATTAAAGTATCCAGTACAATGGCTTGTTTTAAAAGACTGTATAAAATAATACATTAACTTGTTATAGTTTGCATAATTAAGTAAACTGACTGTGTGGCTATTTTTTTGTTTGTTTGTATTACTTTGTATATTTCACTGCGTTACATTGCTGACTGGTAATTGTTTTTTGTGTTTATTTTTGTTTGTACACAGAAATTGATGTACGGAGTGGGCGTTTATAAGCTTTTGCTTCTGCCCACACCCTTTTAGCCGCACTAAATTGGTAAATTGTTTGAGTTTTGTTCTATATGTTTTAAATTTTGTTTTCTCATGACTTGTTTTGTAAATGAGAGATTTTGTCTGTGCGTGCGTGCTGAATAAAAATCATTCATTCATTCATTCATTCACATCCTGTGGTGTTCTTTGGTGCACCTCAGTGGTCTCAGTCTGTAGCTAAAGGTGCTCTGACAGGACGTCATTGTGGTATGCAGGCGGTGGGAGGTGTTGTCCCAGATGGCTGCACAATTTCCTCAGCATCCTCCTCTCTGACACCTCCACCATGGACTCCATGCAGTTCGACCCCCAGTACAGAGCCAGCTCTTCTCATGAGCTTGTTGAGTCTGTTTGTGCCAGCTGCCTTCAACCTGCTGCCTCAGCAAACTACAGCGTAGAAGATGACGCTGGAGACCACTGAGTGATAAAACATCAGCAACATATTTCTGCAGACATTAAAAGATCTGAGCCTCCTGAGGAAGTTCAGTCGGCTCTGACCTTTCTTATACACAGCATCTGCGCTTACAGTCCAGTCCAGCTTGTCGTCTATGTGGACACCCAGGTACTTGTGGTAGTCCACAATGTTCACCTCTGTTCCATTGATGGTAACAGGGTTCGGACGGGTCTTCCGTCTTCTGAAGTCCACTGCCAGCTGCTGGGTCTTAGATACATTTAGCTGCAGGTGGTTGAGTCCACACCATTCCATAAACCTGTCCACCACACTCCTGTACTCAGCCTCCTGGTCAATACCGATGTGGCCCACAATGGCAGAGTCATCTGACAACTTCTATAGGTGACAGGACTGTGACTAGAAGCTGACATCAGAGGTGTAGAGTGTGAACAGGAAGAGAGACAGGTCCATCCCCTGTGGTGCCCCCCATGCTGCTCTTGATGATTGTTGGATGTAATGCCACGAAGCCTCACATACTGTGGGCGGCCTGTGAGGTAGTTGGTAATCCAGGCTACCAGTGCAGCCTCCACCTTATCGCTAAGCAAGTCAGGCCAGATGGTGTTGAACGCACTGGAGAAGTCAAAGAACAACATCTCACAGTGCTGTCTGCCTCCTCCAGGTGAGAAGATGATGGCATCCTCCACTCCCCTGTTGGGCTGGTACGCAAACTGCAGGGGGTCCAATGATGATTCGATGACTGTGCAGACGTGCCTCTGGACGAGCCTCTGAAGTGACTTCATAACATGTGATGTTAGGGCCACAGGTCTGTAGTCATTAAGTGTGTTTGGGGTTTCCACCGCTCAGGAACAACCATCTGGCTCAGGCTCAAGTTGAAGATGTGCCGGAAAATCCCACAGAGCTGGATAGCACATCCTTTCAGTACTCTGTGGCTGAGGCCATCAGGATCCACAGCTTTGGACACAGGCAACTAAATTCTCTTCACACATCATCACGCCTCCCATCACCATCAGCAGTGAAGGTGATGGGAGGCGTCAAGTTGAATGAGGGAGTAGTGGAGGGAGGGGAGTGCTGGTAATAATAGGGGTGTGAGGTGAGTCCACAGGGGAGGGGGGGAGCAATGAGAGGAGCAGGGGGAAGGGTGGCCTGTTGAAGGACAGGTTTAACTCGTTGGCCTCATGTAGGTCTCCTTCTACCATCTGGTCTGTCTTCTTAACATGACCAGCAATGGTTCTCATCCCCATCCACTCCTCCCTCAAGTTGTTCTTGTTTTACACTCAACAAACTGCTTGAAAGTGGGTAGAGATGGTAATGAAAGCACTTGGGTGCAGCGTTTGCAGCCTCACTGTCGCAGAGGTGATGATGTCACTGGCCCGCGACACGTCTGCCTACGGCGGGATGTAAACGATAAGGGCTCCATTTAGCCACATTTAACTTCAAAGTTTTAGCATTCTTGAATATGGCCTTTAAGGTCACAAAAGTTCACTCAAGGTGAAATGCAATGAAATATTTTGAAAGCTCACATGTGACCTCCTGCTTATGATTAATGATGACTATGGCTGTATTTGGAAACGTTTATCCACCATAATCAATCAAAGCTTGAGCGTCCTTCATTGTGACGTTCAAGGTCACTCAAGGTCAAATGCAATGGTATATTTTGAAAGGCCACACTTTCCATCATGCAATCATGTAATTGTTCTATGATCTCGACCTTTGATCCCCAACCCTGAAAGGTTAATGGAGCCATCCTTGTGCAGGACATAACTAATGTACATTCTTATCTTCTTTCTTTTTTTTTCTTCAAAAATTTTACAAAAATACAATTTTTTACAGACACTTGTACATACATATATACAATAAGCCATCTTATGACTGTCAGAAGGCTTAATCATATACAGTGTCTTAATATTGAAGTCATTTGATGATATATGCAAAGAATATTAGGTTACACCTCAAATTCCTTCAGTGTAATTCCAGGTAATAATCCAAACAATCCAAATGCAGTTAATACCAAACATCGAGTAAGGTCAAAGTTGATGACAAAAGGATAAATAAATCCAACTGGGCCATCTGCATCATCCACCATGAGGACCGCTAGAACCATGGGCGCCGCCATTTTGAATGGTCACATGTGCCACACCATCCATTTTATCCACCATGAGCACCCGGTTGCGACAGTGTCACTTCCGGTTTCCTTCCACATCAGATCGCGGAACATCACTTTTGGTTTGTTTCCTCGTCAGATCAGTGTTGGCCTCATCCACCTTAAGGAGCCCTAGAACCGACGGTCACATGATGTGATCTAAAATAGCGTTTGGGAACAATTGATTCGGTCACGGCAAAAAAAAAAAAAAAAGAAAAAAAAGAAAACATTTGGTCATGGCAACATCACTTCCGGTTTGCTTCCTTGTCAGTTCAGTGTCCGCTTCATCCACCTCCAGGATCCCTCAAACTGAAGGTCACATGATGTGATCCAAAATAACATTCAGGAACAACTGATTCGGTCATGGCAAAAAAAAAAAAAAAAAGATTTGGTCGTGGCAACATCACTTCCGGTTTGCTTCCTTGTCAGTTCAGTGTCTGCTTCATCCACCTTAAGGACCTCTAGAACTGAAGGTCACATGATATGATCTAAAATAGCATTGGGGAACAATTGATTCGGTAGCAGCAAAAAAAAAAGAAAAAAGAGAACATCACTTCCTGTTTGCTTCTGCATCAGATCAGTTACAGGTATTGCTAAGCACATTGCTAAACATCACAGACAGAATGCTCGGTCAAGAGATCCCTGGTTGGGGCTGAAAGATTTTTGCCATGCTAATGCTCCCCAGAACCATTTTACTGAAAAAAAAGTCTGAAGGACCTAAATGACCCGGTGAGATGGTGAGGAGCTTCAGTCATTAATGCTGGCAACATAAAAGTTACTGTTGTTGTAAATTACACTGATCATTCAATACATCTGTCGATCTCAAGAATACAGAAGTTTCTGTTTTTGATATTCTGCTTAGCAGTGATGTTTTCATGAATGCCTTTTAATCAATCAATCAATCAATTTTTTTATATAGCGCCAAATCACAACAAACAGTTGCCCCAAGGCGCTTTAAAACCCCAACAGTCAAAACTATCCCCTGTGAGCAAGCACTTGGCTACAGTGGGAAGGAAAAACTCCCTTTTAACAGGAAGAAGCCTCCAGCAGAACCAGGCTCAGGAAGGGGCAGTCTTCTGCTGGGACTGGTTGGGGCTGAGGGAGAGAACCAGGAAAAAGACATGCTGTGGAGGGGAGCAGAGATCGATCACTAATGATTAAATGCAGAGTGGTGCATACAGAGCAAAAAGAGAAAGAAACAGTGCATCATGGGAACCCCCCAGCAGTCTACGTCTATAGCAGCATAACTAAGGGATGGTTCAGGGTCACCTGATCCAGCCCTAACTATAAGCTTTAGCAAAAAGGAAAGTTTTAAGCCTAATCTTAAAAGTAGAGAGGGTGTCTGTCTCCCTGATCTGAATTGGGAGCTGGTTCCACAGGAGAGGAGCCTGAAAGCTGAAGGCTCTGCCTCCCATTCTACTCTTACAAACCCTAGGAACTACAAGTAAGCCTGCAGTCTGAGAGCGAAGCTCTCTATTGGGGTGATATGGTACTACAAGGTCCCTAAGATAAGATGGGACCTGATTATTCAAAATCTTATAAGTAAGAAGAAGAATTTTAAATTCTATTCTAGAATTAACAGGAAGCCAATGAAGAGAGGCCAATATGGGTGAGATATGCTCTCTCCTTCTAGTCCCCGTCAGTACTCTAGCTGCAGCATTTTGAATTAACTGAAGGCTTTTTAGGGAACTTTTAGGACAACCTGATAATAATGAATTACAATAGTCCAGCCTAGAGGAAATAAATGCATGAATTAGTTTTTCAGCATCACTCTGAGACAAGACCTTTCTGATTTTAGAGATATTGCGTAAATGCAAAAAAGCAGTCCTACATATTTGTTTAATATGCGCTTTGAATGACATATCCTGATCAAAAATGACTCCAAGATTTCTCACAGTATTACTAGAGGTCAGGGTAATGCCATCCACAGTAAGGATCTGGTTAGACACCATGTTTCTAAGATTTGTGGGGCCAAGTACAATAACTTCAGTTTTATCTGAGTTTAAAAGCAGGAAATTAGAGGTCATCCATGTCTTTATGTCTGTAAGACAATCCTGCAGTTTAGCTAATTGGTGTGTGTCCTCTGGCTTCATGGATAGATAAAGCTGGGTATCATCTGCATAACAATGAAAATTTAAGCAATACCGTCTAATAATACTGCCTAAAGGAAGCATGTATAAAGTGAATAAAATTGGTCCTAGCACAGAACCTTGTGGAACTCCATAATTAACTTTAGTCTGTGAAGAAGATTCCCCATTTACATGAACAAATTGTAATCTATTAGACAAATATGATTCAAACCACCGCAGCGCAGTGCCTTTAATACCTATGGCATGCTCTAATCTCTGTAATAAAATTTTATGGTCAACAGTATCAAAAGCAGCACTGAGGTCTAACAGAACAAGCACAGAGATGAGTCCACTGTCCGAGGCCATAAGAAGATCATTTGTAACCTTCACTAATGCTGTTTCTGTACTATGATGAATTCTAAAACCTGACTGAAACTCTTCAAATAGACCATTCCTCTGCAGATGATCAGTTAGCTGTTTTACAACTACCCTTTCAAGAATTTTTGAGAGAAAAGGAAGGTTGGAGATTGGCCTATAATTAGCTAAGATAGCTGGGTCAAGTGATGGCTTTTTAAGTAATGGTTTAATTACTGCCACCTTAAAAGCCTGTGGTACATAGCCAACTAACAAAGATAGATTGATCATATTTAAGATCGAAGCATTAAATAATGGTAGGGCTTCCTTGAGCAGCCTGGTAGGAATGGGGTCTAATAAACATGTTGATGGTTTGGATGAAGTAACTAATGAAAATAACTCAGACAGAACAATCAGAGAGAAAGAGTCTAACCAAATACCGGCATCACTGAAAGCAGCCAAAGATAACGATACGTCTTTGGGATGGTTATGAGTAATTTTTTCTCTAATAGTTAAAATTTTGTTAGCAAAGAAAGTCATGAAGTCATTACTAGTTAAAGTTAATGGAATACTCAGCTCAATAGAGCTCTGACTCTTTGTCAGCCTGGCTACAGTGCTGAAAAGAAACCTGGGGTTGTTCTTATTTTCTTCAATTAGTGATGAGTAGAAAGATGTCCTAGCTTTACGGAGGGCTTTTTTATAGAGCAACAGACTCTTTTTCCAGGCTAAGTGAAGATCTTCTAAATTAGTAAGACGCCATTTCCTCTCCAACTTACGGGTTATCCGCTTTAAGCTACGAGTTTGTGAGTTATACCACGGAGTCAGGCACTTCTGATTTAAAGCTCTCTTTTTTAGAGGAGCTACAGCATCCAAAGTTGTCTTCAATGAGGATGTAAAACTATTGACAAGATACTCTATCTCACTTACAGAGTTTAGGTAGCTACTCTGCACTGTGTTGGTATATGGCATTAGAGAACATAAAGAAGGAATCATATCCTTAAACCTAGTTACAGCGCTTTCTGAAAGACTTCTAGTGTAATGAAACTTATTCCCCACTGCTGGGTAGTCCATCAGGGTAAATGTAAATGTTATTAAGAAATGATCAGACAGAAGGGAGTTTTCAGGGAATACTGTTAAGTCTTCTATTTCCATACCATAAGTCAGAACAAGATCTAAGATATGATTAAAGTGGTGGGTGGACTCATTTACTTTTTGAGCAAAGCCAATAGAGTCTAATAATAGATTAAATGCAGTGTTGAGGCTGTCATTCTCAGCATCTGTGTGGATGTTAAAATCGCCCACTATAATTATCTTATCTGAGCTAAGCACTAAGTCAGACAAAAGGTCTGAAAATTCACAGAGAAACTCACAGTAACGACCAGGTGGACGATAGATAATAACAAATAAAACTGGTTTTTGGGACTTCCAATTTGGATGGACAAGACTAAAGAGTCAAGCTTTCAAATGAATTAAAGCTCTGTCTGGGTTTTTGATTAATTAATAAGCTGGAATGGAAGATTGCTGCTAATCCTCCGCCCCGGCCCGTGCTACGAGCATTCTGACAGTTAGTGTGACTCGGGGGTGTTGACTCATTTAAACTAACATATTCATCCTGCTGTAACCAGGTTTCTGTAAGGCAGAATAAATCAATATGTTGATCAATTATTATATCATTTACCAACAGGGACTTAGAAGAGAGAGACCTAATGTTTAATAGACCACATTTAACTGTTTTAGTCTGTGGTGCAGTTGAAGGTGCTATATTATTTTTTCTTTTTGAATTTTTATGCTTAAATAGATTTTTGCTGGTTATTGGTAGTCTGGGGGCAGGCACCGTCTCTACGGGGATGGGGTAATGAGGGGATGGCAGGGGGAGAGAAGCTGCAGAGAGGTGTGTAAGACTACAACTCTGCTTCCTGGTCCCAACCCTGGATAGTCACGGTTTGGAGGATTTAAGAAAATTGGCCAGATTTCTAGAAATGAGAGCTGCTCCATCCAAAGTGGGATGGATGCCGTCTCTCCTAACAAGACCAGGTTTTCCCCAGAAGCTTTGCCAATTATCTATGAACCCTATTCATTAATGAATGAACTATTAATAAACCCACATATATGTACCATTAAAGCCTTCAATAGTTTATCATTAACAAATGGTGTCTATTTAAAGTACCTTCATCTCAAGAAAGACATTCATACACCCAAGCAGTTTTGAACTATGGTGTATGACAATCACATACAATCAGCACGATATATTTACATCAAGCTACGTCAATGTTCAGTCCAAGGCTTTGCCTTTTATATGTTATGTTGGTGTCACTGTGTATTTGGGTTTTATTTTGGAGGCATTGACAGAGGAATGCATCTTTAATATTTAATAGTCGGGGCTGGTTTCCTTCCCCCATTGTCTTCACCCTAACATGGAAACCTGCGTCATCAGAACACACTGTGATCTCTCATGACGCAGAAGTACCCATGACAGGGGTCTGGCTGGAACCGGTCTGCAGTGCAAAATAAAACCTGAACACACACTTTGCTCTTTGACTGCCATGAATCCTGTTTCAGTGCAACAGATTGTCTCCATTAAACTATAAATAAAGACCACTGCACTAAAAATAAAGTTAGCCATTACGTCACTTTGAGCTTAACAGCACCCACAAGTGCGAGCCCTCATGTTTCCAGTTTCCTTTCACTGAAACAGCTGTGAGGCTGCTCTCTTTATTATTCCTTGTGCTGGTGGTAGAGATTGTTGAAAAAAAATGTAGCCAAGTGGGTGTGTGAGTTAGTCCATCCCAGCCAGTAAGCAATTACTCAATGTTCTGATCTTGTAACTCTTCAAATTAAATGAGTACACAATGAGAATAAAGTGATTCAGTGCTCGTGAACTTTGATTCACCAGGCCAATTGCAAGAGCAACTTTATTTTGCCTATGTAATATACCATAGACATGTCTGTCACCTGCTGGGTGGTTAGTGGAACCCGGAATGGATTACAGTAAACATGAGCAATCGGAAATTTCTGACATTCACCATTCTGGATCTGGATCACCTCCATGATTCAGTGGAGTCTTCCATGCCCTAATATCTATCTTTGGTGAAAATGTTGTCAAAATCCGTGCAGTAGTTTTGATGTAATCTTGCTAACAGACAGAATAAATAAATAAATGCTGATGATTTTATTACATCCTTGCCGGACGTAATTGCAAAAAGCTATTCACCCTATTGAGATATCCCATAATCCCCAACCAGTGTTGTACGTATAGTAATGAAGTAAAAATACTTCACTACTGTACTTAAGTACATTTTGGAGACTTTGTACTTTACTTGAGTTTTTTAAATTTAGCTTACTTTCACTTTTACTTCACTACATTTCCGACCTTAATTGCATACTTCTACTCCGATACATTTTCTATTCGCCATGCCGTTACTCGTTACAAAACACACACACACGAAAAAAGTCGTGTTTTCACCCAGAGACACCACTGATTACTAGTGACTGCAACGAAGTCAGGCCGATTTGTCATGAGACATGTCCAGTAGGCTTTTTTGCAGTTGCGCATTTGTTTGTCAGGAAAATGATCATTTCTCTACATTGATTACAGACCTGCAGCAGGTCTGTAATCAACTTTTCTGCAGCACGGCTTTACTTTGAACCTTGAACCAATCACAGCAGTGATTCACAGGTCGAAGCAGTGCTTCGATCTATGATTCGTGGATTGATTGTTTAATTTCGCTTTATCCTAATTTTTGCCCGCTAAAAACCATATGAGCATATGTCTGTGAGTAATATTTAATATTTTTATGTTAAACCAACCTGTTATGGTCTTCTGAAACAGTTGATAGATTATTTTATAACTTAAAAACAAGACCGATGCTAACGCGTTAGCATGTCTATGGCATTTTCAATGTTAAAGTTAGCATTAAGCTGTTCCATCAGCACGTTTGTGTTGATTTGTTTTCTGTATAATTATTGGCTCAGCGTTCATTGTTGTAAAAGAGTCAAATTGTATTTTTTTAATTTATTTTTATTCATATAGCAACAACAATAATAGTCTACATAATAGACAATAATAGTCAATAATAGACTAATAATGTTACAATACAATTTTAGAGAAAGAGACAAAAAGAACATAATGAAACAAAACACAACAGAAAAGATAAAACCATGTAACAATGAAAATAAATAAATACATATAGAAATAAATAACTGTTTCCTGTGAACACCTAGTGAGTAGCCTACTCTCGTTCAGGTTTTGAAACCTTGTTTCTGAAGTGTTTTTGTGTGATGTGCACAATTTTCAGTCTTTTGACTAATACTACCAGTCATTTACAAGCCTAGATAAACTTTTATTTAAAAAAAAAATTAGTCCATTTTTTATTAACATTTACTTGTACTTTTACTTTCAATACTTGAGTACATTTAGTTGCACATTACTTGTCATACATAAGTACAATAAATACTAGATACTTTAAGACTTTTACTTGAGTAGCATTTCAATCGGTGACTTGAACTTTTACCAAAGTCATTTTTTTAAAGGGTATCTGTACTTTTACTTAAGTGTGATTTTCCGGTACTTTATACAACACTGTCCCCAACCCAGTCTCACGGCAGGTTGTGGAACTGGGGAACAAAAAGTACATAAATCTATGGGTTTGTGACAGGGTTATGACAATGGGGTGCTTTTTGTAACAGAGACACAAATTCATTTTATGATGGGGGCCACAAAATGTGGGGTGAAGGGGGGGTCTGTGGGAGACATGGTTAACGGGGGGGGGGGGGGGGGGGGTACACACTTACACTATGGTTATGGTTAAAGTAAGGAGGAGGGGAAGATTATAAATAGCAAAATAAAAAAAGGGCCACGAAATGCGGGGGCACGAAAAAAAACGTGAGAGCGGGCTGTAATCCCTTGCACGCCAGAGAGTCACTACAGTCTAAACAACATAGAGAATCCACATGACGACAATTGCAAATGAACATTATACTACCAAAATTATTTTTTTTATGCTTTTCATCATGTTATTAAGAGACTGCTGCATGAGACCCTGAAAACTTGTTAAAACAAATATTCCAAATAATCCATGTCTGTTACGTTTAATCTGTGTAGAATTTAATAAACGCAAACCGAATTTCAGACATTTTATATATATTACTCTGGAACAAATAGGACAAACAGTGTTGTAATGGACAACAATAAGCAGGGCTTTAAATAGCAAATTTCACTTTCCCCCAGAACAACATCAACAGGAAGCAATCACGGCTCACAGCGATTCCCATTGAAAATACCGGAGGAACAACCTGAGCTTCTCACGTGTTTACATAAAACGAACACAATAACAACGTCTAAAAACCCAGATAATATATTCACCAGAGTTTGAGGCACAATATACAAAGAGTTTTATGTTGCGATGTTAATGCTGTTGTCTGTGTGCAGCCTGATCAGACCATCTCAATGCATTTCTCAGTGTTAATGACATCTCGCAGAGCGGCGAACTCTGAACATTTGCAAGAATTTGCGAGATTTGAAACCTCAATAGGGCGAATGGCTGAATTTACATGTAGTTTGTCTGTCACCTGCTGCACACTGTGCACATTGTGTGTGTCAGGGGTGCACTGGCACACGCCTTTACATTAGCATCAGCTAACAAGCTAGCAACCGCGGACAAAATACACAACAGAATGGCAAAGTAAAATTTCAACAATAGGTAGAAAATGTTGCTGGGGATGGTGATGGTGATGAAATTGAAATTGTATCTCAAACTACTCAACAAAAATATAAACACAACACTTTTGGTTTTGCTCCCATTTTGTATGAGATGAACTCAAAGATCTAAAACTTTTTCCACATACACAATATCACCATTTCCCTCAAATATTGTTCACAAACCAGTCTAAATCTGTGATAGTGAGCACTTCTCCTTTGCTGAGATAATCCATCCCACCTCACAGGTGTGCCATATCAAGATGCTGATTAGGCACCATGATTAGTGCACAGGTGTGCCTTAGACTGCCCACAATAAAAGGCCACTCTGAAAAGTGCAGTTTTATCACACAGCACAATGCCACAGATGTCGCAAGATTTGAGGGAGTGTGCAATTGGCATGCTGACAGCAGGAATGTCAACCAGAGCTGTTGGTCGTGTATTGAATGTTCATTTCTCTACCATAAGCCGTCTCCAAAGGCGTTTCAGAGAATTTGGCAGTACATCCAGCCAGCCTTACAACCGCAGACCACATGTAACCACACCAGCCCAGGACCTCCACATCCAGCATGTTCACCTCCAAGATCGTCTGAGACCAGCCACTCGGACAGCTGCTGGAACAATCGGTTTGCATAACCAAAGAATTTCTGCACAAACTGTCAGAAACGTCTCAGGGAAGCTCATCTGCATGCTCGTCGTCCTCATCGGGGTCTCGACCTGACTCCAGTTCGTCGTCGCAACTTCGCACAGCCATTGAAGAGGAGTGGACCAAAATTCCACAGGCCACAATTGACAACCTGATCAACTCTATGCGAAGGAGATGTGTTGCACTGCATGAGTCAAATGGTGGTCACACTGACTGGTATCCCCCCCAATAAAACAAAACTGCACCTTTCAGAGTGGCCTTTTATTGTGGGCAATCTAAGGCACACCTGTGCACTAATCATGGTGTCTAATCAGCATCTTGATATGGCACACCTGTGAGGTGGGATGGATTATCTCAGCAAAGGAGAAGTGCTCACTATCACAGATTTAGACTGGTTTGTGAACAATATTTGAGGGAAATGGTGATATTGTGTATGTGGAAAAAGATTTAGATCTTTGAGTTCATCTCATACAAAATTGGAGCAAAACCAAAAGTGTTGCGTTTATATTTTTGTTGAGTATAAATTTCTTGGAGTTTTTGTTGATGACAGGCTTAGTTGGAAAACTCATATAAAACATGAGTCCAAAATATCAAAAGTTATTGCTATCTTGTACAAAGTACAATACTTTCTCCCCCAACATCTGTTGGTTTCATTGTATCACTCATTACTTGTCCCTTATGTGACATACTGCATTGAAGTTTGAGGAAATACATATAAAACAAATACTAATCCAATATTTCTGTTACAAAAAAAAAGCTATAAGAGTGATAAGTAAAAAACCATATCGTGAACCAACAAATTCACTGTTTGTTCGTCTTCAGTTTTTGAAATTTTATGACTTGGTTGATTATTTTACAATACAGATAATGTATAAAGTTAAAAATGGACTCTTGCCTCATCATGTCCAGGAGCTGTTTAAAATGAGAGACTCCAGTTATAATTTGTGTGGATCTTTGGTGTTTGATAGAAGAAAGATTTCGAACTACTGCTAAAAGTCATTGCATTTCTGTAAAGGGTGTTAGAGTGTGGAATGACTGTTTGGATTGTATTAAAGTATCCAGTACAATGGCTTGTTTTAAAAGACTGTATAAAATAATACATTAACTTGTTATAGTTTGCATAATTAAGTAAACTGACTGTGTGGCTATTTTTTTGTTTGTTTGTATTACTTTGTATATTTCACTGCGTTACATTGCTGACTGGTAATTGTTTTTTGTGTTTATTTTTGTTTGTACACAGAAATTGATGTACGGAGTGGGCGTTTATAAGCTTTTGCTTCTGCCCACACCCTTTTAGCCGCACTAAATTGGTAAATTGTTTGAGTTTTGTTCTATATGTTTTAAATTTTGTTTTCTCATGACTTGTTTTGTAAATGAGAGATTTTGTCTGTGCGTGCGTGCTGAATAAAAATCATTCATTCATTCATTCATTCACATCCTGTGGTGTTCTTTGGTGCACCTCAGTGGTCTCAGTCTGTAGCTAAAGGTGCTCTGACAGGACGTCATTGTGGTATGCAGGCGGTGGGAGGTGTTGTCCCAGATGGCTGCACAATTTCCTCAGCATCCTCCTCTCTGACACCTCCACCATGGACTCCATGCAGTTCGACCCCCAGTACAGAGCCAGCTCTTCTCATGAGCTTGTTGAGTCTGTTTGTGCCAGCTGCCTTCAACCTGCTGCCTCAGCAAACTACAGCGTAGAAGATGACGCTGGAGACCACTGAGTGATAAAACATCAGCAACATATTTCTGCAGACATTAAAAGATCTGAGCCTCCTGAGGAAGTTCAGTCGGCTCTGACCTTTCTTATACACAGCATCTGCGCTTACAGTCCAGTCCAGCTTGTCGTCTATGTGGACACCCAGGTACTTGTGGTAGTCCACAATGTTCACCTCTGTTCCATTGATGGTAACAGGGTTCGGACGGGTCTTCCGTCTTCTGAAGTCCACTGCCAGCTGCTGGGTCTTAGATACATTTAGCTGCAGGTGGTTGAGTCCACACCATTCCATAAACCTGTCCACCACACTCCTGTACTCAGCCTCCTGGTCAATACCGATGTGGCCCACAATGGCAGAGTCATCTGACAACTTCTATAGGTGACAGGACTGTGACTAGAAGCTGACATCAGAGGTGTAGAGTGTGAACAGGAAGAGAGACAGGTCCATCCCCTGTGGTGCCCCCCATGCTGCTCTTGATGATTGTTGGATGTAATGCCACGAAGCCTCACATACTGTGGGCGGCCTGTGAGGTAGTTGGTAATCCAGGCTACCAGTGCAGCCTCCACCTTATCGCTAAGCAAGTCAGGCCAGATGGTGTTGAACGCACTGGAGAAGTCAAAGAACAACATCTCACAGTGCTGTCTGCCTCCTCCAGGTGAGAAGATGATGGCATCCTCCACTCCCCTGTTGGGCTGGTACGCAAACTGCAGGGGGTCCAATGATGATTCGATGACTGTGCAGACGTGCCTCTGGACGAGCCTCTGAAGTGACTTCATAACATGTGATGTTAGGGCCACAGGTCTGTAGTCATTAAGTGTGTTTGGGGTTTCCACCGCTCAGGAACAACCATCTGGCTCAGGCTCAAGTTGAAGATGTGCCGGAAAATCCCACAGAGCTGGATAGCACATCCTTTCAGTACTCTGTGGCTGAGGCCATCAGGATCCACAGCTTTGGACACAGGCAACTAAATTCTCTTCACACATCATCACGCCTCCCATCACCATCAGCAGTGAAGGTGATGGGAGGCGTCAAGTTGAATGAGGGAGTAGTGGAGGGAGGGGAGTGCTGGTAATAATAGGGGTGTGAGGTGAGTCCACAGGGGAGGGGGGGAGCAATGAGAGGAGCAGGGGGAAGGGTGGCCTGTTGAAGGACAGGTTTAACTCGTTGGCCTCATGTAGGTCTCCTTCTACCATCTGGTCTGTCTTCTTAACATGACCAGCAATGGTTCTCATCCCCATCCACTCCTCCCTCAAGTTGTTCTTGTTTTACACTCAACAAACTGCTTGAAAGTGGGTAGAGATGGTAAAGAAAGCACTTGGGTGCAGCGTTTGCAGCCTCACTGTCGCAGAGGTGATGATGTCACTGGCCCGCGACACGTCTGCCTACGGCGGGATGTAAACGATAAGGGCTCCATTTAGCCACATTTAACTTCAAAGTTTTAGCATTCTTGAATATGGCCTTTAAGGTCACAAAAGTTCACTCAAGGTGAAATGCAATGAAATATTTTGAAAGCTCACATGTGACCTCCTGCTTATGATTAATGATGACTATGGCTGTATTTGGAAACGTTTATCCACCATAATCAATCAAAGCTTGAGCGTCCTTCATTGTGACGTTCAAGGTCACTCAAGGTCAAATGCAATGGTATATTTTGAAAGGCCACACTTTCCATCATGCAATCATGTAATTGTTCTATGATCTCGACCTTTGATCCCCAACCCTGAAAGGTTAATGGAGCCATCCTTGTGCAGGACATAACTAATGTACATTCTTATCTTCTTTCTTTTTTTTTCTTCAAAAATTTTACAAAAATACAATTTTTTACAGACACTTGTACATACATATATACAATAAGCCATCTTATGACTGTCAGAAGGCTTAATCATATACAGTGTCTTAATATTGAAGTCATTTGATGATATATGCAAAGAATATTAGGTTACACCTCAAATTCCTTCAGTGTAATTCCAGGTAATAATCCAAACAATCCAAATGCAGTTAATACCAAACATCGAGTAAGGTCAAAGTTGATGACAAAAGGATAAATAAATCCAACTGGGCCATCTGCATCATCCACCATGAGGACCGCTAGAACCATGGGCGCCGCCATTTTGAATGGTCACATGTGCCACACCATCCATTTTATCCACCATGAGCACCCGGTTGCGACAGTGTCACTTCCGGTTTCCTTCCACATCAGATCGCGGAACATCACTTTTGGTTTGTTTCCTCGTCAGATCAGTGTTGGCCTCATCCACCTTAAGGAGCCCTAGAACCGACGGTCACATGATGTGATCTAAAATAGCGTTTGGGAACAATTGATTCGGTCACGGCAAAAAAAAAAAAAAAAAGAAAAAAAAGAAAACATTTGGTCATGGCAACATCACTTCCGGTTTGCTTCCTTGTCAGTTCAGTGTCCGCTTCATCCACCTTCAGGATCCCTCAAACTGAAGGTCACATGATGTGATCCAAAATAACATTCAGGAACAACTGATTCGGTCATGGCAAAAAAAAAAAAAAAAAAGATTTGGTCGTGGCAACATCACTTCCGGTTTGCTTCCTTGTCAGTTCAGTGTCTGCTTCATCCACCTTAAGGACCTCTAGAACTGAAGGTCACATGATATGATCTAAAATAGCATTGGGGAACAATTGATTCGGTAGCAGCAAAAAAAAAGAAAAAAGAGAACATCACTTCCTGTTTGCTTCTGCATCAGATCAGTTACAGGTATTGCTAAGCACATTGCTAAAACATCACAGACAGAATGCTCGGTCAAGAGATCCCTGGTTGGGGCTGAAAGATTTTTGCCATGCTAATGCTCCCCAGAACCATTTTACTGAAAAAAAAGTCTGAAGGACCTAAATGACCCGGTGAGATGGTGAGGAGCTTCAGTCATTAATGCTGGCAACATAAAAGTTACTGTTGTTGTAAATTACACTGATCATTCAATACATCTGTCGATCTCAAGAATACAGAAGTTTCTGTTTTTGATATTCTGCTTAGCAGTGATGTTTTCATGAATGCCTTTTAATCAATCAATCAATCAATTTTTTTATATAGCGCCAAATCACAACAAACAGTTGCCCCAAGGCGCTTTAAAACCCCAACAGTCAAAACTATCCCCTGTGAGCAAGCACTTGGCTACAGTGGGAAGGAAAAACTCCCTTTTAACAGGAAGAAGCCTCCAGCAGAACCAGGCTCAGGGAGGGGCAGTCTTCTGCTGGGACTGGTTGGGGCTGAGGGAGAGAACCAGGAAAAAGACATGCTGTGGAGGGGAGCAGAGATCGATCACTAATGATTAAATGCAGAGTGGTGCATACAGAGCAAAAAGAGAAAGAAACAGTGCATCATGGGAACCCCCCAGCAGTCTACGTCTATAGCAGCATAACTAAGGGATGGTTCAGGGTCACCTGATCCAGCCCTAACTATAAGCTTTAGCAAAAAGGAAAGTTTTAAGCCTAATCTTAAAAGTAGAGAGGGTGTCTGTCTCCCTGATCTGAATTGGGAGCTGGTTCCACAGGAGAGGAGCCTGAAAGCTGAAGGCTCTGCCTCCCATTCTACTCTTACAAACCCTAGGAACTACAAGTAAGCCTGCAGTCTGAGAGCGAAGCGCTCTATTGGGGTGATATGGTACTACAAGGTCCCTAAGATAAGATGGGACCTGATTATTCAAAATCTTATAAGTAAGAAGAAGAATTTTAAATTCTATTCTAGAATTAACAGGAAGCCAATGAAGAGAGGCCAATATGGGTGAGATATGCTCTCTCCTTCTAGTCCCCGTCAGTACTCTAGCTGCAGCATTTTGAATTAACTGAAGGCTTTTTAGGGAACTTTTAGGACAACCTGATAATAATGAATTACAATAGTCCAGCCTAGAGGAAATAAATGCATGAATTAGTTTTTCAGCATCACTCTGAGACAAGACCTTTCTGATTTTAGAGATATTGCGTAAATGCAAAAAAGCAGTCCTACATATTTGTTTAATATGCGCTTTGAATGACATATCCTGATCAAAAATGACTCCAAGATTTCTCACAGTATTACTAGAGGTCAGGGTAATGCCATCCACAGTAAGGATCTGGTTAGACACCATGTTTCTAAGATTTGTGGGGCCAAGTACAATAACTTCAGTTTTATCTGAGTTTAAAAGCAGGAAATTAGAGGTCATCCATGTCTTTATGTCTGTAAGACAATCCTGCAGTTTAGCTAATTGGTGTGTGTCCTCTGGCTTCATGGATAGATAAAGCTGGGTATCATCTGCATAACAATGAAAATTTAAGCAATACCGTCTAATAATACTGCCTAAAGGAAGCATGTATAAAGTGAATAAAATTGGTCCTAGCACAGAACCTTGTGGAACTCCATAATTAACCTTAGTCTGTGAAGAAGATTCCCCATTTACATGAACAAATTGTAATCTATTAGACAAATATGATTCAAACCACCGCAGAGCAGTGCCTTTAATACCTATGGCATGCTCTAATCTCTGTAATAAAATTTTATGGTCAACAGTATCAAAAGCAGCACTGAGGTCTAACAGAACAAGCACAGAGATGAGTCCACTGTCCGAGGCCATAAGAAGATCATTTGTAACCTTCACTAATGCTGTTTCTGTACTATGATGAATTCTAAAACCTGACTGAAACTCTTCAAATAGACCATTCCTCTGCAGATGATCAGTTAGCTGTTTTACAACTACCCTTTCAAGAATTTTTGAGAGAAAAGGAAGGTTGGAGATTGGCCTATAATTAGCTAAGATAGCTGGGTCAAGTGATGGCTTTTTAAGTAATGGTTTAATTACTGCCACCTTAAAAGCCTGTGGTACATAGCCAACTAACAAAGATAGATTGATCATATTTAAGATCGAAGCATTAAATAATGGTAGGGCTTCCTTGAGCAGCCTGGTAGGAATGGGGTCTAATAAACATGTTGATGGTTTGGATGAAGTAACTAATGAAAATAACTCAGACAGAACAATCAGAGAGAAAGAGTCTAACCAAATACCGGCATCACTGAAAGCAGCCAAAGATAACGATACGTCTTTGGGATGGTTATGAGTAATTTTTTCTCTAATAGTTAAAATTTTGTTAGCAAAGAAAGTCATGAAGTCATTACTAGTTAAAGTTAATGGAATACTCAGCTCAATAGAGCTCTGACTCTTTGTCAGCCTGGCTACAGTGCTGAAAAGAAACCTGGGGTTGTTCTTATTTTCTTCAATTAGTGATGAGTAGAAAGATGTCCTAGCTTTACGGAGGGCTTTTTTATAGAGCAACAGACTCTTTTTCCAGGCTAAGTGAAGATCTTCTAAATTAGTAAGACGCCATTTCCTCTCCAACTTACGGGTTATCCGCTTTAAGCTACGAGTTTGTGAGTTATACCACGGAGTCAGGCACTTCTGATTTAAAGCTCTCTTTTTTAGAGGAGCTACAGCATCCAAAGTTGTCTTCAATGAGGATGTAAAACTATTGACGAGATACTCTATCTCACTTACAGAGTTTAGGTAGCTACTCTGCACTGTGTTGGTATATGGCATTAGAGAACATAAAGAAGGAATCATATCCTTAAACCTAGTTACAGCGCTTTCTGAAAGACTTCTAGTGTAATGAAACTTATTCCCCACTGCTGGGTAGTCCATCAGGGTAAATGTAAATGTTATTAAGAAATGATCAGACAGAAGGGAGTTTTCAGGGAATACTGTTAAGTCTTCTATTTCCATACCATAAGTCAGAACAAGATCTAAGATATGATTAAAGTGGTGGGTGGACTCATTTACTTTTTGAGCAAAGCCAATAGAGTCTAATAATAGATTAAATGCAGTGTTGAGGCTGTCATTCTCAGCATCTGTGTGGATGTTAAAATCGCCCACTATAATTATCTTATCTGAGCTAAGCACTAAGTCAGACAAAAGGTCTGAAAATTCACAGAGAAACTCACAGTAACGACCAGGTGGACGATAGATAATAACAAATAAAACTGGTTTTTGGGACTTCCAATTTGGATGGACAAGACTAAGAGTCAAGCTTTCAAATGAATTAAAGCTCTGTCTGGGTTTTTGATTAATTAATAAGCTGGAATGGAAGATTGCTGCTAATCCTCCGCCCCGGCCCGTGCTACGAGCATTCTGACAGTTAGTGTGACTCGGGGGTGTTGACTCATTTAAACTAACATATTCATCCTGCTGTAACCAGGTTTCTGTAAGGCAGAATAAATCAATATGTTGATCAATTATTATATCATTTACCAACAGGGACTTAGAAGAGAGAGACCTAATGTTTAATAGACCACATTTAACTGTTTTAGTCTGTGGTGCAGTTGAAGGTGCTATATTATTTTTTCTTTTTGAATTTTTATGCTTAAATAGATTTTTGCTGGTTATTGGTAGTCTGGGGGCAGGCACCGTCTCTACGGGGATGGGGTAATGAGGGGATGGCAGGGGGAGAGAAGCTGCAGAGAGGTGTGTAAGACTACAACTCTGCTTCCTGGTCCCAACCCTGGATAGTCACGGTTTGGAGGATTTAAGAAAATTGGCCAGATTTCTAGAAATGAGAGCTGCTCCATCCAAAGTGGGATGGATGCCGTCTCTCCTAACAAGACCAGGTTTTCCCCAGAAGCTTTGCCAATTATCTATGAACCCTATTCATTAATGAATGAACTATTAATAAACCCACATATATGTACCATTAAAGCCTTCAATAGTTTATCATTAACAAATGGTGTCTATTTAAAGTACCTTCATCTCAAGAAAGACATTCATACACCCAAGCAGTTTTGAACTATGGTGTATGACAATCACATACAATCAGCACGATATATTTACATCAAGCTACGTCAATGTTCAGTCCAAGGCTTTGCCTTTTATATGTTATGTTGGTGTCACTGTGTATTTGGGTTTTATTTTGGAGGCATTGACAGAGGAATGCATCTTTAATATTTAATAGTCGGGGCTGGTTTCCTTCCCCCATTGTCTTCACCCTAACATGGAAACCTGCGTCATCAGAACACACTGTGATCTCTCATGACGCAGAAGTACCCATGACAGGGGTCTGGCTGGAACCGGTCTGCAGTGCAAAATAAAACCTGAACACACACTTTGCTCTTTGACTGCCATGAATCCTGTTTCAGTGCAACAGATTGTCTCCATTAAACTATAAATAAAGACCACTGCACTAAAAATAAAGTTAGCCATTACGTCACTTTGAGCTTAACAGCACCCACAAGTGCGAGCCCTCATGTTTCCAGTTTCCTTTCACTGAAACAGCTGTGAGGCTGCTCTCTTTATTATTCCTTGTGCTGGTGGTAGAGATTGTTGAAAAAAAATGTAGCCAAGTGGGTGTGTGAGTTAGTCCATCCCAGCCAGTAAGCAATTACTCAATGTTCTGATCTTGTAACTCTTCAAATTAAATGAGTACACAATGAGAATAAAGTGATTCAGTGCTCGTGAACTTTGATTCACCAGGCCAATTGCAAGAGCAACTTTATTTTGCCTATGTAATATACCATAGACATGTCTGTCACCTGCTGGGTGGTTAGTGGAACCCGGAATGGATTACAGTAAACATGAGCAATCGGAAATTTCTGACATTCACCATTCTGGATCTGGATCACCTCCATGATTCAGTGGAGTCTTCCATGCCCTAATATCTATCTTTGGTGAAAATGTTGTCAAAATCCGTGCAGTAGTTTTGATGTAATCTTGCTAACAGACAGAATAAATAAATAAATGCTGATGATTTTATTACATCCTTGCCGGACGTAATTGCAAAAAGCTATTCACCCTATTGAGATATCCCATAATCCCCAACCAGTGTTGTACGTATAGTAATGAAGTAAAAATACTTCACTACTGTACTTAAGTACATTTTGGAGACTTTGTACTTTACTTGAGTTTTTTAAATTTAGCTTACTTTCACTTTTACTTCACTACATTTCCGACCTTAATTGCATACTTCTACTCCGATACATTTTCTATTCGCCATGCCGTTACTCGTTACAAAACACACACACACGAAAAAAGTCGTGTTTTCACCCAGAGACACCACTGATTACTAGTGACTGCAACGAAGTCAGGCCGATTTGTCATGAGACATGTCCAGTAGGCTTTTTTGCAGTTGCGCATTTGTTTGTCAGGAAAATGATCATTTCTCTACATTGATTACAGACCTGCAGCAGGTCTGTAATCAACTTTTCTGCAGCACGGCTTTACTTTGAACCTTGAACCAATCACAGCAGTGATTCACAGGTCGAAGCAGTGCTTCGATCTATGATTCGTGGATTGATTGTTTAATTTCGCTTTATCCTAATTTTTGCCCGCTAAAAACCATATGAGCATATGTCTGTGAGTAATATTTAATATTTTTATGTTAAACCAACCTGTTATGGTCTTCTGAAACAGTTGATAGATTATTTTATAACTTAAAAACAAGACCGATGCTAATGCGTTAGCATGTCTATGGCATTTTCAATGTTAAAGTTAGCATTAAGCTGTTCCATCAGCACGTTTGTGTTGATTTGTTTTCTGTATAATTATTGGCTCAGCGTTCATTGTTGTAAAAGAGTCAAATTGTATTTTTTTAATTTATTTTTATTCATATAGCAACAACAATAATAGTCTACATAATAGACAATAATAGTCAATAATAGACTAATAATGTTACAATACAATTTTAGAGAAAGAGACAAAAAGAACATAATGAAACAAAACACAACAGAAAAGATAAAACCATGTAACAATGAAAATAAATAAATACATATAGAAATAAATAACTGTTTCCTGTGAACACCTAGTGAGTAGCCTACTCTCGTTCAGGTTTTGAAACCTTGTTTCTGAAGTGTTTTTGTGTGATGTGCACAATTTTCAGTCTTTTGACTAATACTACCAGTCATTTACAAGCCTAGATAAACTTTTATTTAAAAAAAAAATTAGTCCATTTTTATTAACATTTACTTGTACTTTTACTTTCAATACTTGAGTACATTTAGTTGCACATTACTTGTCATACATAAGTACAATAAATACTAGATACTTTAAGACTTTTACTTGAGTAGCATTTCAATCGGTGACTTGAACTTTTACCAAAGTCATTTTTTTAAAGGGTATCTGTACTTTTACTTAAGTGTGATTTTCCGGTACTTTATACAACACTGTCCCCAACCCAGTCTCACGGCAGGTTGTGGAACTGGGGAACAAAAAGTACATAAATCTATGGGTTTGTGACAGGGTTATGACAATGGGGTGCTTTTTGTAACAGAGACACAAATTCATTTTATGATGGGGGCCACAAAATGTGGGGTGAAGGGGGGGTCTGTGGGAGACATGGTTAACGGGGGGGGGGGGTACACACTTACACTATGGTTATGGTTAAAGTAAGGAGGAGGGGAAGATTATAAATAGCAAAATAAAAAAAGGGCCACGAAATGCGGGGGCACGAAAAAAAACGTGAGAGCGGGCTGTAATCCCTTGCACGCCAGAGAGTCACTACAGTCTAAACAACATAGAGAATCCACATGACGACAATTGCAAATGAACATTATACTACCAAAATTATTTTTTTTATGCTTTTCATCATGTTATTAAGAGACTGCTGCATGAGACCCTGAAAACTTGTTAAAACAAATATTCCAAATAATCCATGTCTGTTACGTTTAATCTGTGTAGAATTTAATAAACGCAAACCGAATTTCAGACATTTTATATATATTACTCTGGAACAAATAGGACAAACAGTGTTGTAATGGACAACAATAAGCAGGGCTTTAAATAGCAAATTTCACTTTCCCCCAGAACAACATCAACAGGAAGCAATCACGGCTCACAGCGATTCCCATTGAAAATACCGGAGGAACAACCTGAGCTTCTCACGTGTTTACATAAAACGAACACAATAACAACGTCTAAAAACCCAGATAATATATTCACCAGAGTTTGAGGCACAATATACAAAGAGTTTTATGTTGCGATGTTAATGCTGTTGTCTGTGTGCAGCCTGATCAGACCATCTCAATGCATTTCTCAGTGTTAATGACATCTCGCAGAGCGGCGAACTCTGAACATTTGCAAGAATTTGCGAGATTTGAAACCTCAATAGGGCGAATGGCTGAATTTACATGTAGTTTGTCTGTCACCTGCTGCACACTGTGCACATTGTGTGTGTCAGGGGTGCACTGGCACACGCCTTTACATTAGCATCAGCTAACAAGCTAGCAACCGCGGACAAAATACACAACAGAATGGCAAAGTAAAATTTCAACAATAGGTAGAAAATGTTGCTGGGGATGGTACCAAAGGTTTTTCTTGTTACTGCAATTTATTGGTAATGCAGACTTGAAACACTGTTCCAGAGCGCATTCAAACCTTTGAAACACCTGTGTTTCAGAACATTGTTCTCTTGTCCGGATCAAAAGGACGACATCACGTGCTCTGCTAAATGGGGCCTCGTTCAGTGCACTCTATACATGCTCTTACCACCCTGCTCAGCGTGCCGCTCTCGTTGGAGCGACATCTCTGCTATTTTGGCATTGTGGGATAGCTCGTGCCCACAACTTGAGCTCACCGGACTACTTTCGCCACCCTGCTCAGCGTGCCGATCTCGTTGGACCCAAAACACACAGAATGTGTCTCTTCCCAGATAGATCTTTCAGTGCAGCTTCTTGTTCTGTCTTTAACACAAAGTTAACACCCAAGTCTTTCATTGCCAACTGTAAATGGTAATCAAAACATTCCAATCGTATCTTTCTGAACTATTCCGCATCAAACTCCATCGTGTCAATGTTTATTGACAGGTGAAGTTGCACATAAACCTTAAGTTTCTTAAATGTTTATTACGGCCACTCTTAAAACTTCAGTTATCTTAATAATTTTATTACTGGTAAATTTTAGAATTAATTTAGATGAGATATACTCATTATCTCACAGGAATATATCACAATTATCTGGGAACTACCGTTTGCGCAGGAATTTATCAAGCAGGTCGGTCGCGTGCGCGTACTAACACGGAATACCCAGAAACTGGAGAGTTGTTCGGCGAAAATGAGAGCATCCACTTTTAGCTTGTCATAAGCGAAACTAATGGCGTGCGTGAGAGTATGAGTTTATAATTTATAATTTAGCAAATTGCAGTTAACCTGGAAAACGTTTATAGCAGCATTATGCTGCAACACAGTATTTAAAAAAAATAATTTTGTTGAATGTGACAAAAAAAAAAAAAAAAAAAAAAATCAGTTTGCAACAACATTCCAGTCCAAAAGGTGGTGGTGTTTGGAATCCTCCAAAAATAAATAAGAGGACAGAAGAAGAACGACGTCAGCAGCAGCAGTCAGCAGCAGCAGGAGGCTGGATAATTTAAGGTTTAGCTTTAATTTATTCAATGCCCGTGTAGCGCCACTGCAGGAGTCCGAGGAAAGAAGCGGGAGGTCGCGTTAAACAGGTCTTGACAGACCGAAACTGGTTTGGACAACATGGAGAAACGGTTGCATTTAAACCTGTTAGCTTCCAGGCCTCCGGTGGCAGGAAGCGATCAATCCGGCTCCAAAATGAGAATGGGGTGAGTCATTTAGCATCTTAGCATGTTGTCGAACAGTACAGGACGTTTATTTCTTGCAGTTGTTGTCAGCAGTCCCTCTGAGCCCTGACGACAAACGGAGCTCTGAGTAAATATTAGGTGCTTTAATGTTGCTACTGCTGTCAGAGTATTTGATCACAAAACGTGGTGAAAAGGTGTTTCAAGTCCTGTCCTTCTTTTTTTTTTTTTTTTTTTTTTTTAATGTAACTGGCTTCAGTAGGTTGATATTTTAGGGCTTCATCCAAGTATTGTGGATAAAAAACGCACAATGTCACAAACAGCAGCAGTAATTTATGATGCGTTCAGTGGCTGACAGGGAACTCGGAATGTCCAGTTTCGGCCAGTTTTATTAAAGCAAGTCATTGATCATTTCAGAAACGTCAACTTCTGAGTGCCACGCGTGCGTTGCGTTATGGATCCAAATTAGGCTAAAGGCGTATTACATCTTGTTTTGTAAGGAATATTTTATTTTTTCCTTTTATTGCTTAAGTATTGCAACTGTAATTGCACAGATGCTTAAATAGACATCCAACAGAAGATATACAACCCCTGGCAAAAATTATGGAATCACCAGCCTCGGAGGATGTTCATTCAGTTGTTTAATTTTGTAGAAAAAAAGCAGATCACAGACATGACACAAAACTAAAGTCATTTCAAATGGCAACTTTCTGGCTTTAAGAAACACTAAGAAATCAGGGAAAAAAATTGTGGCAGTCGGTAATGGTTACTTTTTTAGACCAAGCAGAGGGGAAAAAAATATGGACTCACTCATTTCTGAGGAATAAATAATGGAATCACCTTGTAAATTTTCATCCCCAAAACTAACACCTGCATCAAATCACATCTGCTTGTTAGTCTAAATCTAAAAAGGAGTGATCACACCTTGGAGAGCTGTTGCACCAAGTGGACTGACATGAATCATGGCTCCAACACGAGAGATGTCAATTGAAACAAAGGAGAGGATTATCAAACTCTTAAGAGGGTAAATCATCACGCAATGTTGCAAAAGATGTTGGTTGTTCACAGTCAGCTGTGTCTAAACTCTGGACCAAATACAAACAACATGGGAACGTTGTTAAAGGCAAACATACTGGTAGACCAAGGAAGACATCAAAGCGTCAAGACAGAAAACTTAAAGCAATATGTCTCAAAAATCGAAAATGCACAACAAAACAAATGAGGAACGAATGGGAGGAAACTGGAGTCAACGTCTGTGACCGAACTGTAAGAATCCGCCTAAAGGAAATGGGATTTACATACAGAAAAGCTAAATGAAAGCCATCATTAACACCTAAACAGAAAAAAACAAGGTTACAGTGGGCTAAGGAAAAGCAATCGTGGACTGTGGATGACTGGATGAAAGTCATATTCAGTGATGAATCTCGAATCTGCATTGGGCAAGGTGATGATGCTGGAACTTTTGTTTGGTGCCGTTCCAATGAGATTTATAAAGATGACTGCCTGAAGAGAACATGTAAATTTCTACAGTCATTGATGATATGGGGCTGCATGTCAGGTAAAGGCACTGGGGAGATGGCTGTCATTACATCATCAATAAATGCACAAGTTTATGTTGATATTTTGGACACTTTTCTTATCCCATCAATTGAAAGGATGTTTGGGGATGATATCATTTTTCAAGATAATGCATCTTGCCATAGAGCAAAAACTGTGAAAACATTCCTTGCAAAAAGACACATAGGGTCAATGTCATGGCCTGCAAATAGTCCGTATCTTAATCCAATTGAAAATCTTTGGTGGAAGTTGAAGAAAATGATCCATGACAAGGCTCCAACCTGCAAAGCTGATCTGGCAACAGCAGAGAAAGTTGGAGCCAGATTGATGAAGAGCACTGTTTGTCACTCATTAAGTCCATGCCTCAGAGACTGCAAGCTGTTATAAAAGCCAGAGGTGGTGCAACAAAATACTAGTGATGTGTTGGAGCGTTCTTTTGTTTTTCATGATGCCATAATTTTTTCCTCAGAATTGAGTGATTCCATATTTTTTCCCTCTGCTTGGTCTAAAAAAGTAACCGTTACTGACTGCCACAATTTTTTTTTACTGATTTCTTATAGTGTTTCTTAAAGCCAGAAAGTTGCCATTTGAAATGACTTTAGTTTTGTGTCATGTCAGTGATCTGCTTTTTTTTTTTTCTACAAAATTAAACAACTGAATGAACATCCTCCAAGGCCGGTGATTCTATAATTTTTTGCCATGGGTTGTATTCTTGAAAGCGAAAGATATATCATTGCTTCTTGTCTTGGTACAAATTCAACAACAAAATACACTAGTGTCAGACTCAGACACACTTTGTATCTCCTGTCATTGGAACATCCAGCAACATTACTTTGATTTGACATTATTAATTTATTATGCAATTGCTGTAACTTCATCTGAGCAGATATATTTGTGTAAACTATCCTTGTCAAACTTGGTTTACATGGAAACTGTGATCACCCATCAATGTTTGTGTTTGAATATAAGCGAGGCCACAAGGTGTTGCGCAGCATCAGCTGGCGTGCATTAATAAAATGATCTGTGGAATGGATACATGAACTTTTCTGAGTTACTGAATATGTGTGGACTTTATGTAGGCAGTTCTCAAAAACTGACTGTGACTAGTGAAGTAAAACACCAAGACACCATGACAACTCTGAAGGATTTTAGGCTTTTGTGGCTGTGATTGAAGAAACTGGGGGTAGCGTAAGTTTTTTTCTATTCCACCACCAGTCACAACTTCATGTTGGAGTGCAGTGAAGGATTTCAAATGTAAAACATCCCCCAAGTGAAATTACATGTCTGGAAGTAACTCTGAGCAATAAGGAGTTGGGCTTCCAATATGTAGGCCTTGGTTTGATTCCAGGTCACACTGCCCGTCTCTCTCCTTTTTGTCTGTATTGTGTAAGTCCACCCAGCTGGAGACAGGCATCTGTATTGGCTGGGGAACTGACCAGTGTTGGACTGCCATCTCTCATCTACTTCACACTACAGAATCTGTGGATAAACACCAAAACCAGTGGACCTCAGGGCCTGTCTGTATAGGACTTAGTTCTTGTTGTTTTTAAGAATATCCTTTTTGCGCCGCTCCACCTTGAAACTGTATAATGTGATGTCCCCTTTCCCCCTGGCTTGGTTGGTTGGCACATGTAGCACTCACCATTCATTTTGTCATTATCCATCACAAGCATGCCACTACTCGCCACAAACATTTCACACAACACCACCCAATTCCCAACACTTGTCAGAGTGTAACACATGTTTTGGTTATGTTCAGAACACTCGCCACTCACCTTCACTTGTTGCGTGGTTGCCCCTTACATGCCATACGTGCTGTTTGTGTGAGAGGCTAGAAAGCACCAGGTTGTTCAGAAACTCCAAATCTATAATTAAATGGGAAAAGCAGACACAAAGTTGATTGAACATGGGCTGGGAAGCAACAGACTGTTCTCAAATTTTACAAACTATGTTAAAGACCAATGAATGCCACACATGCTGGCAGTTGCTGGTACTGGTGGTGAGTGTAGGACACGAATGGTTGCCACCAGTGGTGGGCACAGCTAACCAAAAAGTTAGCTTTGATAACAGCTAATCGGCTAACTGAAAAGTTATCTTTTATAAAGCTAAACTGATAAACCACCCAAAAATTTATCGAAAGCTAAAGCTAACCGTTAACTTTCAGTATTGTCTCCGGTACACACTCAGCTACTAACTAGCCGATTTTGAGTTTTAACACCATCATCACAAACCCAAACAGTGAGTCACCACTTCTGTCTTTGTGTGCTCTGCCCACTGCTGGAAGCTTCTGTTTGCTGCGTATTTTGCAGCAGTGAAGCAGTTGAGAGGCATTAAGTGCAACTCTATCTCAGCAAAAGGAGCCTCACCGCCAGGTTGCCACAAAAAAAAAGTCATTATTTCTTAACGGCATGTAGCGGTCCCCCCGTGAGGCAGAGATCTTGGAAAATAAAGCAGTTTTGACTTATGGTTTTGATTTATAAATCAAATTAATCCAGATAGGAGAGGGAGGAGCTCTCTGCTCAGCTTTCCTCCATGGCCAAGACTACTCCTGACCTGCAGCTACTGCCTGGTGATGTGGAGCGCACCCTGAGGCAGGTAAAACCGGAAAAGGCCCCTGGACCAGATCAGATCTGCGGGCGCCTCCTTAAAACCTGCAGTGGTCAGCTGGCCAGTGTCCTCTGCACACTGTTGAATTGCTCCTTGTCTGAACATTCCATCCCCTTCCCTCTGGAAGTCTTCCATCATTTGTTCAGTGGCAAAGAAGAGCAACCCCACTATCAGCAGTGACTGTTGGCCTGTAGCACTGACGTCATTGGTCATGAAGAGCTTTGAGAGGCTCGACATGGCCCAGCTGCAGGTTGATGTTGGTGTGCATTCTGACCCACTCCAGTTTGCATACTGGCCACATAGGGGGGGTGGATGACGCAGTGTTGACCCTGTTGCATGGTGCCATCACTCACCTGGAAATGCCCAAGTCCCATGTCAGTCTGGTCTTTGTGGACTTCTCAAGTGCATTTAACACCCTGCAACCACATCTCATGGGACGTAAGCTGCTCAAGATGAACACCAACCCTCACCTCATCCTTTGGGTTCTCTCCTTCCTCTCTAGGAGGGAACAGAGGGTCAGGGTAAATGGTCATCTCAGCTCGATCAGGACAATATCCACAGGTTCACCCCAGGGCTCAGTCATCTCTCCACTTCTCTTCACTCTGTACACTGACTGCAGGAGCAATACCCCCGGAATAGCATATATCAAATATTCTGATGACACACAATATCATGGACTCCACTAACACAGATGGACTTCTACAGGCTGAAATTGACATTTTTTCACTGTGGTGCAGAGACAATTGTTTGGATTTAAACAAACAATTTAAATCCAAACAAACAAACCTCTTGCTTGCCTCTACTGGTGGTTGGCTCTCACTGCGGTATTGTATCACTTCCTGTTCTGGAGCACTGGTGTTTTGCTGTATCTGTTAGCTGTTTAATCTGCGCAGTTAGATTGATCTAGTTAACTAGATAACGATTTGTTTCACAGTGTAATCTTCACGTGCCTTAACTAAAGCACTCCCTCTGCTGAATCACCTCTAAATTATTTACACATTATTCACTTTGTGTGTTTTTAGGAATCCGCTAGCTTAGCGCAGCTACTAGCTCTTAGCCAGTTTAGCATGTCGGCTTCTCCTGTCTCTGCTGCACTTTTCTGCTCTGGGTGTGAAATGTTTAGTTATTCCTCGGCCTCCTTTAGCAGTAATGGTACTTGTAATAAGTGTAGCTTATTCGTAGCTTTGGAGGCCAGACTGGGTGAATTCGAGACTCGGCTCCACACCGTGGAAAATTCTACAGCTAACCAGGCCCCTGTAGTCGGTGCGGACCAAGGTAGCTTAGCCGACATTAGTTTCCCTCTGGCAGATCTCGAGCAGCCGGGAAAGCAGGCCGACTGGGTGACTGTGAGGAGGAAGCGTAGCCCTAAACAGAAGCCCCGTGTACACCGCCAACCCGTTCACATTTCTAACCGTTTTTCCCCACTCGGCGACACACCCGCCGAGGATCAAACTCTGGTTATTGGCGACTCTGTTTTGAGAAATGTGAAGTTAGCGACACCAGCAACCATAGTCAATTGTCTTCCGGGGGCCAGCGCAGGCGACATTGAAGGAAATTTGAAACTGCTGGCTAAGGCTAAGCGTAAATTTGGTAAGATTGTAATTCACGTCGGCAGTAATGACACCCAGTTACGCCATCGGAGGTCACTAAAATTAACATTGAATCGGTGTGTAACTTTGCAAAAACAATGTCGGACTCTGTAGTTTCCTCTGGGCTCCTCCCCAATCGGACCGGGAGTGACATGTTTAGCCGCATGTTCTCCTTGAATTGCTGGCTGTCTGAGTGGTGTCCAAAAAAATGAGGTGGGCTTCATAGATAATTGGCAAAGCTTCTGGGGAAAACCTGGTCTTGTTAGGAGAGACGGCATCCATCCCACTTTGGATGGAGCAGCTCTCATTTCTAGAAATCTGGCCAATTTTCTTAAATCCTCCAAACCGTGACTATCCAGGGTTGGGACCAGGAAGCAGAGTTGTAGTCTTACACACCTCTCTGCAGCTTCTCTCCCCCTGCCATCCCCTCATTACCCCATCCCCGTAGAGACTGTGCCTGCTCCCAGACCACCAACAACCAGTAAAAATCTATTTAAGCATAAAAATTCAAAAAGAAAAAATAATAGAGCACCTTCAACTGCACCACAGACTAAAACAGTTAAATGTGGTCTATTAAACATTAGGTCTCTCTCTTCTAAGTCCCTGTTAGTAAATGATATAATAATTGATCAACATATTGATTTATTCTGCCTTACAGAAACCTGGTTACAGCAGGATGAATATGTTAGTTTAAATGAGTCAACACCCCCGAGTCACACTAACTGCCAGAATGCTCGTAGCACGGGCCGAGGCGGAGGATTAGCAGCAATCTTCCATTCCAGCTTATTAATTAATCAAAAACCCAGACAGAGCTTTAATTCATTTGAAAGCTTGACTCTTAGTCTTGTCCATCCAAATTGGAAGTCCCAAAAACCAGTTTTATTTATTATCTATCGTCCACCTGGTCATTACTGTGAGTTTCTCTGTGAATTTTCAGACCTTTTGTCTGACTTAGTGCTTAGCTCAGATAAGATAATTATAGTGGGCGATTTTAACATCCACACAGATGCTGAGAATGACAGCCTCAACACTGCATTTAATCTATTATTAGACTCAATTGGCTTTGCTCAAAATGTAAATGAGTCCACCCACCACTTTAATCATATCTTAGATCTTGTTCTGACTTATGGTATGGAAATTGAAGACTTAACAGTATTCCCTGAAAACTCCCTTCTGTCTGATAATTTCTTAATAACATTTACATTTACTCTGATGGACTACCCAGCAGTGGGGAATAAGTTTCATTACACTAGAAGTCTTACAGAGTAGCTACCTAAACTCTGTAAGTGAGATAGAGTATCTCGTCAATAGTTTTACATCCTCATTGAGGACAACTTTGGATGCTGTAGCTCCTCTGAAAAAGAGAGCTTTAAATCAGAAGTGCCTGACTCTGTGGTATAACTCATAAACTCGCAGCTTAAAGCAGATAACCCGTAAACTGGAGAGGAAATGGCGTCTCACTAATTTAGAAGATCTTCACTTAGCCTGAAAAAAGAGTCTGTTGCTCTATAAAAAAAAAAAAGCCCTTCGTAAAGCTAGGACATCTTACTACTCATCACTAATTGAAGAAAATAAGAACCCCAGGTTTCTTTTCAGCACTGTAGCCAGGCTGACAGAGTCAGAGCTCTATTGAGCCGAGTATTCCTTTAACTTTAACTAGTAATGACTTCATGACTTTCTTTGCTAATAAAATTTTAACTATTAGAGAAAAAATTACTCATAACCATCCCAAAGACGTATCATTATCTTTGGCTGCTTTCAGTGATGCCAGTATTTGGTTAGACTCTTTCTCTCAGATTGTTCTGTCTGAGTTATTTTCATTAGTTACTTCATCCAAACCATCAACATGTCTCTTAGACCCCATTCCTACCAGGCTGCTCAAGGAAGCCCTACCATTGTTTAATGCTTCGATCTTAAATATGATCAATCTATCTTTATTAGTGGACTATGTACCACAGGCTTTTAAGGTGGCAGTAATTAAACCTTTACTTAAAAAGCCATCAATTGTCTATCTTAACTAATTATAGGCCAATCTCCAACCTTCCTTTTCTCTCAAAAATTCATGAAAGGGTAGTTGTAAAACAGCTAACTGATCATCTACAGAGGAATGGTCTATTTCAAGAGTTTCAGTCAGGTTTTAGAATTCATCATAGTACAGAAACAGCATTAGTGAAGCTTACAAATGATCTTCTTATGGCCTCGGACAGTGGACTCATCTCTGTGCTTGTTCTGTTAGACCTCAGTGCTGCTTTTGATACTGTTGACAATAAAATTTTATTACAGGCACTGCGCTGCGGTGGTTTGAATCATATTTATCTAATAGATTACAATTTGTTAATGTAAATGGGGAATCTTCTTCACAGACTAAGGTTAATTATGGAGTTCCACAAGGTTCTGTGCTAGGACCAATTTTATTCACTTTATACATGCTTCCCTTAGGCAGTATTATTAGACAGCATTGCTTAAATTTTCATTGTTACGCAGATGATACCCAGCTTTATCTATCCATGAAGCCAGAGGACACAAACCAATTAGCTTGTCTTACAGACATAAAGACATGCATGACCTCTAATTTCCTGCTTTTAAACTCAGATAAAACTGAAGTTATTGTACTTGGCCCCACAAATCTTAGAAACATGGTGTCTAACCAGATCCTTACTCTGGATGGCATTACCCTGACCTCTAGTAATACTGTGAGAAATCTTGGAGTCATTTTTGATCAGGATATGTCATTCAATGCGCATATTAAACAAATATGTAGGACTGCTTTTTTGCATTTACGCAATATCTCTAAAATTAGAAAGGTCTTGTCTCAGAGTGATGCTGAAAAACTAATTCATGCATTTATTTCCTATAGGCTGGACTCTTGTAATTCATTATTATCAGGTTGTCCTAAAAGTTCCCTGAAAAGCCTTCAGTTAATTCAAAATGCTGCAGCTAGAGTACTAACGGGGACTAGAAGGAGAGAGCATATCTCACCCATATTGGCCTGTCTTCATTGGCTTCCTGTTAATTCTAGAATAGAATTTAAAATTCTTCTTTTTACTTATAAGGTTTTGAATAATCAGGTCCCATCTTATCTTAGGGACCTCATAGTACCATATCACCCCAATAGAGCACTTCGCTCTCAGACTGCAGGCTTACTTGTAGTTCCTAGGGTTTGTAAGAGTAGAATGGGAGGCAGAGCGTTCAGCTTTCAGGCTCCTCTCCTGTGGAACCAGCTCCCAATTCAGATCAGGGAGACAGACACCCTCTCTATTTTTAAGATTAGGCTTAAAACTTTCCTTTTTGCTAAAGCTTATAGTTAGGGCTGGATCAGGTGACCCTGAACCATCCCTTAGTTATGCTGCTATAGACTTAGACTGCTGGGGGGTTCCCATGATGCACTGAGTGTTTCTTTCTCTTTTTGCTCTGTATGCACCACTCTGCATTTAATCATTAGTGATTGATCTCTGCTCCCCTCCACAGCATGTCTTCTTCTTGATTCTCTCCCCTCAGCCCCAACCAGTCCCAGCAGAAGACTGTCCCTCCCTGAGCCTGGTTCTGCTGGAGGTTTCTTCCTGTTAAAAGGGAGTTTTTCCTTCCCACTGTCGCCAAGTGCTTGCTCACAGGGGGTCGTTTTGACAGTTGGGGTTTTTACGTAATTATTGTATGGCCTTGCCTTACAATATAAAGCGCCTTGGGGCAACTGTTTGTTGTGATTTGGCGCTATATAAATAAAATTGATTGATTGATTGAAATGTATCCAAGACCAAGGAAATGGTTGTCCTTTTCCACCATGGACACTCCACCACTCCCACACTTACAGTTAACAATAAAGCAATAGGAAAGGTCCACTCATACAAATACTTAGGTACAATAATTGATAACAAACTCACATTTCAACTCAACACAGAATAAATCTTCTCGAAATGTCAACAGCGCCTTTTTTTTTTTTTTCTCCGTAAACTTCGCAAATTACAGGTTCACCATTCAGTTCTTGTAGTTTTTTATAAATGCTTCATAGAATCCATCCTCACGTTCAATATCACAGCCTGGTTTGGTTCACTTAGTCTCACCCATCGTAACACTCTCAATAAAGTCATCAATATCAGCAGCAAAATCATTGGACAGCAGCAGGACTCACTCACCTCCATCTATAACCACAGAGTTGTGAGGAAAGCCATGCAGATCTCCACAGACCTCACTCACACTCTGCACCAGCACTACAACATCATCTTACCATCAGGTCGCAGGTTCAGGTCCCTGCCTCTTAGGACTAAGAGGGCCACCTCCAGTTTCCTGCCCACCTCGATCCGCCTGCTGAACAGCAGCTAATGTGACTAGTTCTTTAAGCAGGCTGTGCTTGGCTTTTACTGGCTTTTGTAATTATATTTATTAAGTGTTGATCAAGTGTTGATTTTTGTGGAATTTTATCATGTATGAAATGTGTGTTTCTGCTTGTGCTGGCGCTTTGTCTGCAAATGAAGTTCCTAACGGATAAAGTTATTTTGATTTGATAGAATGACTCCATTAATGACAGTTCTGTCATTTGTACAAAGTTAAAATATAACACATCTTTTAATTTTACATAATGCACCAATTCTGAAGTTTTGTACCAGTTAAAACTGTATGCCTCTGGATGACTTGGGTGATATTGCCGGCAAGTTAGTATGGTGTCAAGAAAAATGTTTTTTTTCTGTGACCAGTTCTCCTCTGACTGCAGAGGATAGAACTGCACATCTGCTACAAAACGTTTAACAGGTAGGCACTAAAATCTTTGATGTCAGACTTCACAAATGTTTTTAACTGTTAAAGCTTTATTCACTAAGACTGCAAAAATATGTTAGCAATCAAAAAATTATCAGACCAAAATTTATTGGAAGGTAATTGTCTGCTGATAGTTTTCAAAGTTATCTGAAAACCTAATCCGATAATGAAAACATTAGCTTCGAAAATTAGCGGATTAGCGGAACTGTGCCCACCACTGCTTGCCACGCACATGCCTTTTTTGTGAGAGGAGCTTAAATCTGCTTACAGTTCATTTACACTCACCACATTGTCTAAGCAAGAATTGGCGGCTCTATAAATTATTTTGTTACGTGACACTTTACAAATGATCTGCATGAGTGAGGTTTTTAATAGTGGTGGACTGATAGGGATTTTTAAGGGCTGATACCCATTATTGACCAGCTTTGGAGGCAAATATTTGCCTGCAATAAAAAGTGTCAAAAACGTGTCAAAATTTTGTTAAATACACTCTTGACTAGGGGTGGGTATCTAGAAACGGTACTTTTCGGGTATTGTTAAGAAATGATTCAATTCACCGATGTCAATAGCCATTCTGCTTAACAATTCCCTTATTGGTCCTTCAGAGCGGTCGTTGTTTTTGAGGGTGTTTGTCAGGAAAATTATAATTTCTCTAAGTTGATTACAGACCCTGCAGTGGATCTGTAATCAACCATTTCTGCAGTGCGGCTCTGCTTTGAACCTTGATCCAGTGAAGCAGTGCTCTGATCCGCTGTTTCCTTGGTTCTTTGCTTCGCTCCTCTTCAGAAGCAGCAACTCCGCTTCTTAACCCCTCTCAAAGCCCTTAAAATATGTCAATCCTGAGTCAGTTTTGTGCGGATTAAAGTGTCTAACTGGGACTCCTGTCTTGTGAGAAAGAAACGAGAATTGTCCTCAGTTCCAATGCTCCAAACGCTGCGCTGCTCTCTGAGTCAAGTTAGAAAGATAGTCCGCTCGGAATTAATGACTTCAAAATGAATCGCCGTTTAAGTCAAATGACACTTCTTTCCAAATGTTGTAATGCAATCAATAAACTGTAATCGATCAAAATGTTTTTTTCTTCCTCCCAAAATGAGACGTCCTGCGCTGACGTGCAGCAGCCCAAGACTTTATGGCTGCAGACGTGCGGACTCCAGCAACCATCTGAGCTGTATGGAGAGACTTTCCTGCCATTAATGTCTGAAAGGAAATGCTTTTGACAAAAACTACAGATTTTATTGTTTCTATCTATGTCCAGAGATCAAGGATCCACCATGCAGAGTTCATTTTTGTCCAGAGATCAAGGATCCAGTGACCAGTTTGTTATTTACTTTAAGACTCAATAAAAGTGGTTGACATAGAAAACCTGTAAAGCCTACTTGTAGAACACAGAAAATTTACAGGAAGTATTGATAAGGGAATTGATAAGGAATTGGATCGATAAGCAGAATCGATAATGGTATTAAAATTTTATCAATACCCATCCCTTCTCTTGACACAAAACTTTCTTTCAAATGTTTTGCAGCATATGTTTAATTCACAGAACCTTTCAGCATGACCTTCACACAAAAAGGGCAAGGAGCTATATATAATATTATTATGAAGTTAAACAAATAAATAAATACAGCTGGCACAGCTCCAGTCTGCACACTGCTATCTTCTTCTATGTCAGTCTGTGTGACAGCAGCCTGCAGCACTGACAGGCTGAACTTGTGACATCTAACAAATCAAGTAGTGCTGTGGGAGGGACTTTATTGTAAACCAGAAAGCAACTATTCATATTTTGAAAGATGGGTATGGGCTAACTGCCACTCAGTGCCTGAAGTCAGGGGCCACTGGCCCAATATGATGGGCTCTTCACACGTCAGCAGGCAGAATTAATTAAAATAATTTTGTAATGTTTTGTAATCTGCTGTGTAAAAAAAAAAAAAAAAAAAAAAACACAATGTGGGGCAGTTTAAGTTAAACATGATGCATATTTCATATTTGTGATATGCTAAGTCATAATGTTGAACAGGTTAAAAACTCATTAATATATAATTGACATAGCCTTTGCTGTCGTCTTCAAAAATGACACACAGTAGTTTTAATTCAATGAGGCAGAGAACTGTGTCAGGTAATTTAACACTGTGACACTGACTGTAAATGTAAATTTACACACAGTAGCTTTAATCCAGTCAGACAAGCAGTTTTTCCTGTCATTTTGAGTTTGTTTGTTTTTTTTTTTTTGGTTGTTTATTGGGATTGCATTACTTTCTTTTTTATATACAATATAACCCCTTTAATAATTGTCTTATTTGAACAGAAGCTGAATCCGGACTGATTTGATTGTCAAACCTGCTCTTTTAAGGATGAAACCTGGATGAAAAACTTTCTGAATCAGTTTTTCACACTTTCCTGTTTCAGTAAGTGAGGCTGTGGGCTGAAGATGATCATTTAAATAAGTTGCCCTGCTGCTTTTAATGAGCATTTAGCACTAAAGTCCGCTGTTTACAAAGGCTCACATAATCCTTTGTAAAT
The DNA here is from genome assembly GCF_902500255.1 of Thalassophryne amazonica. NCBI lineage: Eukaryota > Metazoa > Chordata > Actinopteri > Batrachoidiformes > Batrachoididae > Thalassophryne > Thalassophryne amazonica. The sequence continues at coordinate 88,590,419 of NC_047111.1, forward strand.
AGTAAACAGTTATAATGAAAACTATTAATTTTTGTTTTCATGTGAAAATGAGTGAACCCCTCATCTCCTCTCTCTCCTCGCTCACATGTCTTTGCTGTTTTCTTCTCTTTAGAGCAAACTTGGAACTTTTTGGAAAGACAAACCTTTGGGACTGCAAAATAAACCTTCATTTTCTGAATGTAGCTGCAGCTATGGACACAGGAGGACCTCTGGATTATTTAATGAAGGATTTTGATGGAATTTTTTTTTTTCTCACTCAAGCAGACAGAGAGCTGTGCTCTGTTTTGCTCTGAACTGCTGTTACACAGTGCTGTGGCCTCAAGAAATGCTAGTCAGTGACTCATGATCTGTTTTTAAAAAATGTAGGCATGAAGATGGAACTTTGCGACCATTGAGTTGCTACATGCAGTGCTGTAAAAATAAACTGGCATATTGGCCAGTCTAAATGGCCGATACCGATATCTGGAAAAATGCTGAATATTGGCGGTGGTAATCAGCCCAGTCGATAATCGGTTGACCCCTAGTTTTGAAGTTAACTTTCAACCTTGTGTGCACGCTAATACCCCCATCACACATAGCCAGAATCACGCAGAATGGTGTCAGAATGACAAACCGGTGCACATCCGAAAAGTGTCGGATTTCAGTTACAAAACGTTCTGGCAGCCATCTGCGGAAGTCGTCACAGTTGGTCAAAATCAGCTGGCGGCCCCGAGTGTGATGCACATGTTCAAAACCCCTCGGGCGCTGTCGAGATGGGACACCTATCCGACAGCGGTCCATGTGTAATCTGAGGATCATCTGACTGCAGTTTTCTGATGGTGGCAAAACAGGATCCAAAACGATTTGAGCGCATACGAGGGAACCTCGAGATGGAGCTGGCACAGCAAAGCCTGCTGGTATGACCTGCATCTGCCAAGAATAATAATGTCCACACACCCCCTCCCGGAGTGCAAAGAAACTGTTGAAATGTATGTGGCATGCTTTATCGTGACAATAACTATGAATTATCATGTGCAGTGAATGTGAACAGCGGCTATCGAACCCAAAGCACCGTGTGCTACTCATGCAGCATTACGTATACACACACACGGCTGAGTGATAATTGCAGCCCCACGCGTGTGCATGGAGCACACGTGTGCCACACACACGCATGCATGTGTGCATGAGGAATACAGCACTGCCTCCCACTCTGGGCCCGTGTTTGCCATTCAGATGTTTGGACATCGGGCAGTCTGCAGCGCCTTTTATGGCCATCTGACAACAGTCTGTCATCTACCTGTTGTCTACATGCGGTTTGGATGCCATCGTGCAGCTGTGGACAAGCTAATCTGGATCTGTTCTGACACTGCTGACCATGCCTCTTTTCCTCCCGACTGTGTCGGATTATGGCAATATTTGCTGTGTCAGGCATGGTTCCTGCACATTCTTGCTATGTGTGACGGGGCTTAACATCAGTAAGATGTCTTGGAAATCACTTTAGAGGTGTTATCTGATTTCAAAAACTGTCTTTACATTTAGAATGTTTATTTCTCACTAACTTTTCCAAAATATATGAGAAACTGATTTATACAGAAATAAGATGTTTCACAGCGTTCTTCTCCATGTTGGATTATTTTGTTCCAGACAGCAGTCAGCTGACATCACCGTGCCTCTCTACTCTAATTGGGTGTTGCCATGTCCTTCCCAGCATCCCTCACACAAGTCAGGGAAAGCTTCCACATTATCTATGATGTTGCTATCATAGATTGCATAGATCACTACAGAACGTAGGTCAAGGCCGTCTGTTCGCCGTTTGAAATTTACCCCTTCAGGGGAACTGAGACAGTGTGAGTTTTGATCATACTGGCAATGTCTCATATAATTAACCCCTATTTAAAGGTTAATAAATAAAATGATAATGGTGCTAAACAATTTATTTTATGACTTAAATCTTAAAACACCCAAAGGCGGTACACTTCTAATTCAGTACGTGATTGAGACATGTAATCATTAGCTCATTACCCCGACTTTGTGTCAAAGTTTGCCCTCACTGACACACATTTTAATTTTTATTGCGTCCACCAAGACGTAATAAAATAATCAGCATTTAGTTAGTTATTTGTCTCTGTTAGCCGGATTACATCAAACTACTGCATGGATTTTGATTAAATTTTCACTACCGATAAATATTAGGGCATGGAAGACTCCATTAATTTTGGAAGTGATCCAGATTTTGAATCAAGATTTCACTTTATATAGGCTTTGAAGGATTATGTCAAAACTACTTCATGGATTCTCACCAGATTTGCACCACAGATCGATATTAGGCCATGGAAGACTCCACTGAATTTTGGTGATCTAGATCCGGCTTGGCAGACTTCAGAAATATCTGATTGCTCTTGTTTGTTTTTTTAATTATTCATTTTGGACATTAGAGATTTAGTTCACATTCTTCTCTTTTGTTATATACAGACCCGGAAGGAAGAGGGATTTCTCCCCCCTGCCCTGGAGTCACTACTTTGAAACCATGGAAGACGTTGAGGTGGAAAGTGACAATGGCAAAGATATATCCTTAATAGCTGCATCTGCATGTCTGCATAACAGGATGTTTTTATTGATACTTCATTTTGATTAGTCATGCAAAGTATTCAGATCTGACTAGGGATGGGTATTGATAAGATTTTATCAATATCGATTCCACTTATCGATCCTATTCCTTATCGATTCCCTTATCAATACCTCTTGTGAATGTTCTCTGTACTAAAAGTAGGCTTTACTGGTTTTCTGTGTCAACAACATTTTATTGAGTCTTAAAGTAAATAAATATGAAATTGGTCACTGGATCCTTGATCTCTGGACTTGAATAAAATCTACTTGTAGGGATGTGTATAAAAAATTCTGTCCCATGCAATATAAAATCTGCCTGTGAATTCAGAAAGAACACGAAAAACTCTTTAAAATTACACCAAAATCATGTGATTATCTCAAATATTAGCGAAGTTATGGGTGTTTTTGTGCTTGTTTTCCTGGCCTTAATGAATAGATGAAACAATGGGACCTTTGTGACCAAGTTGGGCTTGTTCCTTCATATCTTTTCTCATAACTTCCTTAATATCCAAGATATCTGCATAAATTTTTCAGGAATGGTGGATTACCACCTCTCCTTCATTCTAAATGGTATATCATCTCAACACTGGCAGTCACTGGATTTTGGCGATCGACCAGAATCTTTGTGAAACGGCTAATCTATGAAATTCAGCGAAAATGAAGAGAAATACTTACTCTTTATTCCGTATACATTGATTTTTATTCCCTATCCTTCCTTCCCGTACAATTTAAGTGACTTTGACGAAGCAAAAACAAGAAATCAGGTAACTTCTCTCTCCGATTGCTTGTGACGAAAATTTGAACATGAGGTGGGAGCTGGGTAATTATTCTATGTCATCGACCTAAAAATAGATCGAGGTATCCCTCCAATAGCAATGGGAATCCCAGGAAACTCCCTGTGCAGCTCTCGGAAATGCGGTCACATGCAATTATGCAGAACCTAATCGAGGGCGCTGCCTACTTGTACATATCCCTACTGCATGGTGGATCCTTGATCTCTGGCCATAAATACAAATAAACGAAATCTGTAGTTTTTGGAAAAAGCATTTCCTTTTAGACATTTTGGCATGAATGTCACACCATTCCTCTGAGCTGAGCTCAGCCGACTGCTGCATATCGGCGCAGGACATCTCATGTTGGGACGAAAAAACATTTAGATTTCGATTGCAGTTTATTGGTTGTATTACAACATTTGGAAAGCGGTGTCATTTGATATAAATGGCAATTGACTTTGAGATTATTAATTCCGAGCGGACTCTATCTTTCTAACTTGACTCGGCAGAGAGCGGCGCAGCGTTTGGAGCTGTGTCTTTCTCGCAACAAGACAGGAATCCCAGTTAGTGACTTTAATCCACACAAAAGTGACTCATGATTGACATATTTAAATGGCTTTCAGAGGGGTTAAGAAGCGGATTTGCTGCTTCTGAAAAGCAGCGCAGCAAAGAACCGTCACCATCGAATCAGCAGGTCGGTGCACTGCTTCGTTTCAAGCTTCAAAGCAGAGCCTCGCTGCAAAAGCGGTTGATTACAGACCTGCTGCAGCATCTGTAATCAACGTAGAGTCTTCTTCTTTGTGTTTTGGCTGTTCCCGTTAGGGGTCGCCACAGCAGATCAATCATTTCCATCTCACCCTGTCATTTTCCCGATAAAACACCCTCAAAAACAACGGCCGCTCTGAAGGACCAATAAGGGAATCGTTAAGCAAAAAGGCTGTTGATGTCGGTGGATCAAATCATTTCTTAACAATTCTTGAAAATAACCGGTTCTCAATACCCAACCCTTGATCTGACTGTTGATTCAGATTTGGGTGTATCTCCAGATGATTATCAATTTTTTTTATTATGCTGTCTGTGGTTTGACACTAACTTCAATCAGTTACAATTACAGTAGCAATATCCAAATTCTCTTTTTTCCTTCATTTTTTCATCTGAGCATTTTAATTGATAATTATAATAATACATTTTATTTATAGTGCCCTTTTCATTGAAGTTTTCGAAGGGCTACAGGTTAAAAAGATAAAAGCAAAAAACAAGGCAAGCAGTCATATTTTAAAATGGAAAGAATTTAAAATAAGCATCGAAGAGGAGAGACCATAAGTTTTGTTAAAAAGAAATGTCTTTACTGAAGAGAGCTGAGAAGGGGAGCAAAGCTCTCGATTTACCGATCAATATACGTTCCGACCCTCCCCTATGGTCATGAGATTTGGCTCATGACCGAAAGAACAAGATCGCGAGTACAACAACATTACTTTGTCACTGTATATAGGCCTGCTGGCCCATATTCTGAATTCTTAGATGACTTTGGTGCGTTCATCTCTAACTTGTCAACTAGTGTAGATAATATTCTGATCATTGGTGACTTTAACATTCACATAAATAAGCCTTCTGATCCCCTCTGCAAATCATTTATGGAAATTGTGGATGCATTAGGATTTCGGCAATGCATTCGGGATTCGACGCACATTAGTGGAAATATCCCGGATCTGGTTCTCGCACGTGGTATTGCTGTCACGAATATTGACATCATGCCTCTTACATCAGTGGTGTCTGATCACTCATTTATTAAGTTTACAGTTTCGCTGCCGTGTTTAGTAGAACAACAACCTTATATATCATTATGGCGATGCATCAACTCCTCAACTAAGACTGAACTTGAAGCTAGACTGCCTGATGTCTTAGCTTCACATTTGACAAATACCCAGTCAGTAGACAGACTTGTGGATAGTTTGAACTCGGTGCTCAAAACTACACTCGACATGATTGCACCACCTGTGTTAAAACTGCGCTCCCCCAAATCACAGTCACCTTGGTTCACTGATTATCTGTGTGACCTCAAGCATAAAGCAAGAGGTCTAGAATGGAAATGGCGTCATTCAAAATTAGAAGTATTTCACCTTGCGTGGCGTGATGCTATCTTAGCCTATAAGCATGTATTATTGGCTACAAAGCGGACTTACTACTCTGATTTGATCAACAAAAACAAGCATAACTCAAAGCTCTTGTTCGACACAGTGGCAACACTTATGCATGGACATCCACCTGTAGTTCGCTCTCCTTTTACAGCACAAGATTTCCTGGATTACTTTGGGAAGAAAATAGAAGACATCAGGTTAAACATATCCAGGCATGCCTTAACCCAGCCACTACACCCTGCTATTGAGGTGGGCGCCACTACTGAGGTATTACCTAGACTGACAGAATTTGATAGTATCTCACTAGGCATGCTGACAAAACTCATAATGTCAACAAAAAGCACAACCTATTTGATCCTATACCAACAAAACTGTTTAAGGACCTGTGGCCCACTCTTGGGCCAAATCTTTAACTTCTGCATCTGTTCCTAAATGTTTCAAATCTGCAGTGATTAAACCATTACTTAGGAAACCTAATCTTGATCCTAGTGTATTGACAAACTATCGACCGATATCAAATCTATCATTTTTCTCTAAAATTCTGGAAAAAGTGGTGTCACGGCAGCTCGTAGACTATCTTACTGAGAATAATCTTTGAGCTATGCATTTATCTCTTCTAGATTGGACTACTGCAATGTTCTATTTTCTGGTTTACCGCAGTCTGGCATTAGGGGTCTCCAATTGGTTCAAAATGGTGCACCCAGACTTTTGACACAAAGCAGAAAGTTCGACCACATTACACCCATTTTGGCATCCCTTCGCTGGCTTCCTGTCCCAGTGAGATCAGATTTTAAGGTTCTGCTACTAACCTATAAAATTATTCATGGACTGGCACCTCCCTACCTAGCTGACCTAATTAAACCTTACGTACGGGCCCGGGCTTTACATTCTCAGGGTGCAGGACTACTTTGTGTCCCTAAGGTGAATAAGAAGACTGCGGGTCACAGAGCTTTCTCTTATCATGCCCCTGTTCTGTGGAATGATCTCCCTGTGTCAATAAAACAGATTCTGTGGAGATTTTCAAGTCCAGACTTAAGACGCACTTATTTTCCCTTTCATATGGTTAGCATACTGGTACACTTTTGTTTTACGCTTTTTACTCTTTTAATTCATTTATTAGTAATTGGAGCCTAACTGCGGCCTCAACTTTACCTAAATTCTGTGTCTTTTAGTAAAGTTTAGGGCTAGTGGCCGGCAGTCACCTTAGTATTTCTCTGTTTTTCTTGTTTAATGCTGGCAAATTATACAGTATTTTTTTTTTTTTGTCTTTCTGATGCCTGATTCTGTTTTTTCTCTTTGTTTAAGGTGCAGCTCCATCCAGAGATGGGAGTTGTATTCGTGTTGGTGATCCTCCTGTCCTGTGCGCCAATAGCATTTCTTGTATATTCGTCCGTGAATTGTTCTGTAATTTATGTTTGTAGCATGGCCCAAGCAGAGGGTCACCCCTTTGAGTCTGGTCTGCTTGAGGTTTCTTCCTCAGAGGGAGTCTTTCCTTACCACTGTTGTTCTGGGGGTTGGTAAGGTTAGACCTTACCTGTGTGAAGCGCTTTCAGGCAACTGTTGTGATTTGGCGCTATATAAATGAAAATAAATTGAAATTGAAATTACAAGCGGCCAAGATGAGTTTCCTCCGCAGGGTGGCTGGGTGCTCTGTTACAGATGGGGTGAGGAGCTTGGAGTCCAGATGTCCCCTGGATGCCTCGCTGGAGAGGTGTTCCGGGCACATCCCATCGGGAGGACGCCCTGGGGAAGACCCAGGACAGGCTGGAGGGACTACGTCTCTCAGCTGGCTTGGGAACGCCTTGGGGTTCCCCCGGAGGAGCTGGGGGAGGTGTGTGTGAATCAGGAGGTCTGGGCGGCTTTGCTTGAGCTGCTGCCCCCGCGACCCGACCCCGGAAGAAGCGGAAGAAAATGGATGGATGGAAATGTCTTTAGACTCCTTTTAAAACAGTCAATGGATTGTGGTGCCCTCGGTGTGTCAGGGAGGGCATTAGACAGGCATTGGGCAGCAGCACAGAAGGCCCTATCTCCCATGGTCCTTAGCCTGGTTCTGGATGTGTGGAGGATATTTAAGTGAGTGGAGTGGCAGGAACGTGTTGTATTTTGTGGGTTGAGGAGTTCTTTGAGGTGGGGCGGGGGGGCGGGGGGGGGGTATGTCCATAGATACATTGGTATGTGCGGAGGGAGGCCTTGTTTTCAATCCTGGTGGATAGGAAGCTGGTGGAGTGAGGGAAGGATGGGGGTAATGTGCTTATTTTTGCCTGCTCTCATCAGGATCCTAGCCACAGAGTTCTGGATGTATTGGAGCCTCTGTAGGCTCTTGGTAGGGATCCAGATAAGTGTATTACAGTAGTCCAGTCTGGAGGAGATAAAGGCATGGACCGGCTTTTCAGCATCTGAGAGGGAGAGAATGGGGCAGAGTTTGGAGATGATTCGGGGGTGATAGAAGGAGGTCTTGCAGAGGTGGTTGATTAGAGTTTTCAGAAGTCAGTTGGGGGTCCATTTTCACACCAAGATTTCTGACTACTGATGAGAGAGGGATATTGGAGCCAGAGAAGATGATGCTAGCTATAGGTGATGATTTGGTCTGGTGAGGCGTGCTGACCAGGATGGCTTCGGTTTTAGTAATTCTGAACCTTATACATACTTTTAAGAACTAAGCCTTTGCGTCTCCCTGAAGTGCGGCATCTGAATGGTACACTGATGGTTACACTGCATTGCAATGAACCCTTTGAAATCCTAAAACTTCACAAGATGGCAGTGTACTTTGACCATCTTCTTGTATTACTATGTAGCACATATGTCATGCTTGCTCATGAGCTCTGGTAGTACTGTAGAGAATCACGGAAACTGATCCTGCCCTATAATCCTGTGCAGTGCTTGTATGCCTTTCCTTGACTACCTTTCACATTTTTAGAGTTTACTGCAGTGGTTCCCATGGTCCTGTGCTTCTCCTGCTCCACGGAGGTGGTCACTCTGCTCTCTCCTGGGCTGTGTTCACTGTGAGCCTCCAGACTCAGTAAACTCTAATACCTGCAGGTTTCATGTAAAAGCCAAATCAACCTCTTCTATCTTTTAAATTTTTTATGCACATTATTTGATGTTTTATTGTACGTTTTTGTAGGCTGTCATATACAGCAGGATCAACTGCAGGGTGGTGGCTATGGACCTACGAGCTCACGGTAAATTACATATTTTGGGGCTGTAGAAGCTGAAGGAACTTACCTAGTTGCTCTAGACTGAGTTGCATCAGTCCAAAAATGTGTCATTAAGAGGAAAGAAAAAAACAACACACATAAAAGCTGCACCAGTCTATAAGTTGCATTTATTTTTTGAAACATGGTGCTTCATGCAGCAAAAAGTAAGATGACTTTAATCTGTGCATTATTTATAATGCAAATGTCACATTCCCAAACAGAAGCAAACAGACTCATTAATGTTATGTTAGGCGGCAAAAAGAACTCGTCTAATTTGATTTCTTGTCACCACTGAGCAGATCATCATAATCCTGCAGTGTAATTAAATAGATGGTAATGGATAATAAATGTAATTGTACAAAGAAGTCTGAGTAAACTGCATCTTTTGATACTGCTTGATGCAACACTTGTTAGGACTGGGTGAGAGGAGTACATGTTCAGATCATGTGGCAGCTACAGGATTTTTTTTTCACAGAAATGTCACACTTTTCATACCCAGACCTCGAAGTCTGTCTTATGGGGACAGCCAGTCCCATAGTGTAATATATACACAGCATCATCACTTCACGCGGAAAGATGGTGTACTGTTTTGTCTTTGGCTGCAATCACCGAAGCAGTTGCGAAGGTCCCCCCCCCAGTGGAGAAGGGAAGATGGGGCGAATGAGAAACCTCGTGTTGGTAAGTGTGTTAGCCACCACAGCTAACCAGAGGTTCTCTCGCCTACAAAACCGCCTCGACATGTTTGAGCTCCGGGTCATAAACAAACCGCAACACATGTCCACTTTCCACTGCATCATCACTTTTTCTTTGCATTTTCACTTTGTTTGCATATAAAAACTCAGAGAAAATGCTGTTTTTTTTTTGTTTTGTTTTTCCCCCTGGAAGTAGAAAAATTATATCATGCGTCATATTTTACCACTTTAGTGCCCACCCTCAAACGAGACTGCGGTGCCCAATTAAATGTTTGAAACCACTTTTGTAAGACATTTGTAAACTATAATAACCTTGGCATCACCTAGCTGTAGGGCTGCCACAAACAATTATTTTGATAATCGACGAGTCGCCGATTATTTTTGCCATTAGTCGACTAATCGGATCATGTGTAAATTGCGGTTTATCGCACCAGCATGCAGCCGTTATTTCTTTGAAAGTTGCTATTGTTTATTAGATTATTTAATTAATTATTTATTCTACTGTGTTATTGTTTTAATACATTCATACCAATAAAGCAAACTGAAATTGAGAGAGTCAGAAAGAGACTGACTTTGTCAAAGGTTGAATCATATTTCTTTTCCACCATTGTGGTGACATTTGATTGGCCTGGTAGGTAGTTATTGTATTGTGGGTTGAACTGCTTGATCATCGCTTTGAAACCTTGATTGCCAACCATGGACAGGGGTCTCATGTCAGTCACCAACATGTTGAGGATTGCTTCAGTCAGGATATTTACTTGCTGAGGTGTGCATGTTGTTGGCTTGGTAACAGAGTCGTCTATTGATGAGGAACATATTTTTTTAGCACTGTAACTTAGCGTTATAAAATATTAGGGTTATCACATTTCCTATTCAAAAATGACATCGCTGTTATTTGTTGTAGTTATAGTCTTACACATCTCTCTGCAGCTTCTCTCCCCCTGCCATCCCCTCATTACCCCATCCCCGTAGAGACGGTGCCTGCTCCCAGACTACCAATAACCAGCAAAAATCTATTTAAGCATAAAAATTCAAAAAGAAAAAATAATATAGCACCTTCAACTGCACCACAGACTAAAACAGTTAAATGTGGTCTATTAAACATTAGGTCTCTCTCTTCTAAGTCCCTGTTGGTAAATGATATAATAATTGATAAACATATTGATTTATTCTGCCTTACAGAAACCTGGTTACAGCAGGATGAATATGTTAGTTTAAATGAGTCAACACCCCCGAGTCACACTAACTGTCAGAATGCTCGTAGCACGGGCCGGGGCGGAGGATTAGCAGCAATCTTCCATTCCAGCTTATTAATTAATCAAAAACCCAGACAGAGCTTTAATTCATTTGAAAGCTTGACTCTTAGTCTTGTCCATCCAAATTGGAAGTCCCAAAAACCAGTTTTATTTGTTATCTATCGTCCACCTGGTCGTTACTGTGAGTTTCTCTGTGAATTTTCAGACCTTTTGTCTGACTTAGTGCTTAGCTCAGATAAGATAATTATAGTGGGCGATTTTAACATCCACACAGATGCTGAGAATGACAGCCTCAACACTGCATTTAATCTATTATTAGACTCTATTGGCTTTGCTCAAAAAGTAAATGAGTCCACCCACCACTTTAATCATATCTTAGATCTTGTTCTGACTTATGGTATGGAAATAGAAGACTTAACAGTATTCCCTGAAAACTCCCTTCTGTCTGATCATTTCTTAATAACATTTACATTTACTCTGATGGACTACCCAGCAGTGGGGAATAAGTTTCATTACACTAGAAGTCTTTCAGAAAGCGCTGTAACTAGGTTTAAGGATATGATTCCTTCTTTATGTTCTCTAATGCCATATACCAACACAGTGCAGAGTAGCTACCTAAACTCTAAGTCAATCAATCAATCAATCAACTTTTCTTTTATATAGCGCCAAATCACAACAAACAGTTGCCCCAAGGCGCTTTATATTGTAAGGCAAGGCCATACAATAATTATGAAAAACCCCAACGGTCAAAACGACCCCCTGTGAGCAAGCACTTGGCTACAGTGGGAAGGAAAAACTCCCTTTTAACAGGAAGAAACCTCCAGCAGAACCAGGCTCAGGGAGGGGCAGTCTTCTGCTGAGACTGGTTGGGGCTGAGGGAAAGAACCAGGAAAAAGACATGCTGTGGAAGGGGGCAGAGATCGATCACTAATGATTAAATGCGGAGTGATGCATACAGAGCAAAAAGAGAAAGAAACAGTGCATCATGGGAACCCCCCCACAGTCCACATCTAAAGCAGCATAACCAAGGGATAGTCCAGGGTCACCTGATCCAGCCCTAACTATAAGCCTTAGCGAAAAGGAAAGTTTTAAGCCTAATCTTAAAGGTAGAGAGGGTGTCTGTCTCCCTGATCTGAATTGGGAGCTGGTTCCACAGGAGAGGAGCCTGAAAGCTGAAGGCTCTGCCTCCCATTCTACTCTTACAAACCCTAGGAACTACAAGTAAGCCTGCAGTCTGAGAGCGAAGCGCTCTAATGGGGTAATATGGTACTACGAGGTCCCTAAGATAAGATGGGACCTGATTATTCAAAACCTTATAAGTAAGAAGAAGAATTTTAAATTCTATTCTAGAATTAACAGGAAGCCAATGAAGAGAGGCCAACACGGGTGAGATATGCTCTCTCCTGCTAGTCCCCGTCAGTACTCTAGCTGCAGCATTTTGAATTAACTGAAGGCTTTTTAGGGAACTTTTAGGACAACCTGATAATAATGAATTACAATAGTCCAGCCTAGAGGAAATAAATGCATGAATTAGTTTTTCAGCATCACTCTGAGACAAGACCTTTCTGATTTTAGAGATATTGCGTAAATGCAAAAAGGCAGTCCTACATATTTGTTTAATATGCGCTTTGAATGACATATCCTGATCAAAAATGACTCCAAGATTTCTCACAGTATTACTAGAGGTCAGTGAGATAGAGTATCTCGTCAATAGTTTTACATCCTCATTGAAGACAACTTTGGATGCTGTAGCTCCTCTAAAAAAGAGAGCTTTAAATCAGAAGTGCCTGACTCCGTGGTATAACTCACAAACTCGTAGCTTAAAGCAGATAACCCGTAAGTTGGAGAGGAAATGGCGTCTCACTAATTTAGAAGATCTTCACTTAGCCTGGAAAAGAGTCTGTTGCTCTATAAAAAAGCCCTCCGTAAAGCTAGGACATCTTTCTACTCATCACTAATTGAAGAAAATAAGAACAACCCCAGGTTTCTTTTCAGCACTGTAGCCAGGCTGACAGAGTCAGAGCTCTATTGAGCTGAGTATTCCATTAACTTTAACTAGTAATGACTTCATGACTTTCTTTGCTAACAAAATTTTAACTATTAGAGAAAAAATTACTCATAACCATCCCAAAGACGTATCGTTATCTTTGGCTGCTTTCAGTGATGCCTGTATTTGGTTAGACTCTTTCTCTCCGATTGTTCTGTCTGAGTTATTTTCATTAGTTACTTCATCCAAACCATCAACATGTTTATTAGACCCCATTCCTACCAGGCTGCTCAAGGAAGCCCTACCATTATTTAATGCTTCGATCTTAAATATGATCAATCTGTCTTTGTTAGTTGGCTATGTACCACAGGCTTTTAAGGTGGCAGTAATTAAACCATTACTTAAAAAGCCATCACTTGACCCAGCTATCTTAGCTAATTATAGGCCAATCTCCAACCTTCCTTTTCTCTCAAAAATTCTTGAAAGGGTAGTTGTAAAACAGCTAACTGATCATCTGCAGAGGAATGGTCTATTTGAAGAGTTTCAGTCAGGTTTTAGAATTCATCATAGTACAGAAACAGCATTAGTGAAGGTTACAAATGATCTTCTTATGGCCTCGGACAGTGGACTCATCTCTGTGCTTGTTCTGTTAGACCTCAGTGCTGCTTTTGATACTGTTGACCATAAAATTTTATTACAGAGATTAGAGCATGCCATAGGTATTAAAGGCACTGCGCTGCGGTGGTTTGAATCATATTTGTCTAATAGATTACAATTTGTTCATGTAAATGGGGAATCTTCTTCACAGACTAAAGTTAATTATGGAGTTCCACAAGGTTCTGTGCTAGGACCAATTTTATTCACTTTATACATGCTTCCCTTAGGCAGTATTATTAGACGGTATTGCTTAAATTTTCATTGTTACGCAGATGATACCCAGCTTTATCTATCCATGAAGCCAGAGGACACACACCAATTAGCTAAACTGCAGGATTGTCTTACAGACATAAAGACATGGATGACCTCTAATTTCCTGCTTTTAAACTCAGATAAAACTGAAGTTATTGTACTTGGCCCCACAAATCTTAGAAACATGGTGTCTAACCAGATCCTTACTGTGGATGGCATTACCCTGACCTCTAGTAATACTGTGAGAAATCTTGGAGTCATTTTTGATCAGGATACGTCATTCAAAGCACATATTAAACAAATATGTAGGACTGCTTTTTTGCATTTACGCAATATCTCTAAAATCAGAAAGGTCTTGTCTCAGAGTGATGCTGAAAAACTAATTCATGCATTTATTTCCTCTAGGCTGGACTATTGTAATTCATTATCAGGTTGTCCTAAAAGTTCCCTAAAAAGCCTTCAGTTAATTCAAAATGCTGCAGCTAGAGTACTGACAGGGACTAGAAGGAGAGAGCATATCTCACCCATATTGGCCTCTCTTCATTGGCTTCCTGTTAATTCTAGAATAGAATTTAAAATTCTTCTTCTTACTTATAAGGTTTTGAATAATCAGGTCCCATCTTATCTTAGGGACCTCGTAGTACCATATCACCCCAATAGAGCGCTTCGCTCTCAGACTGCAGGCTTACTTGTAGTTCCTAGGGTTTGTAAGAGTAGAATGGGAGGCAGAGCCTTCAGCTTTCAGGCTCCTCTCCTGTGGAACCAGCTCCCAATTCAGATCAGGGAGACAGACACCCTCTCTACTTTTAAGATTAGGCTTAAAACTTTCCTTTTTGCTAAAGCTTATAGTTAGGGCTGGATCAGGTGACCCTGAACCATCCCTTAGTTATGCTGCTATAGACGTAGACTGCTGGGGAGTTCCCATGATGCACTGTTTCTTTCTCTTTTTGCTCTGTATGCACCACTCTGCATTTAATCATTAGTGATCGATCTCTGCTCCCCTCCACAGCATGTCTTTTTCCTGGTTCTCTCCCTCAGCCCCAACCAGTCCCAGCAGAAGACTGCCCCTCCCTGAGCCTGGTTCTGCTGGAGGTTTCTTCCTGTTAAAAGGGAGTTTTTCCTTCCCACTGTAGCCAAGTGCTTGCTCACAGGGGGTCGTTTTGACCGTTGGGGTTTTACATAATTATTGTATGGCCTTGCCTTACAATATAAAGCGCCTTGGGGCAACTGTTTGTTGTGATTTGGCGCTATATAAAAAAATGGATTGATTGATTGATTGATTGTTATAACGTTCCAGCAAACACATAACGTGTGTGCTAAGGCTAATGAAATCGCCATCATTAATGTTAACGTTTACAGCTATCAACATATGTCGCTCACTATAGACATTAATGTTATTGGCTAACTAGCCAGTTAGCTTACTGAGTTAGCTTACTGAGACAACTGTCCCTCTTTGTCAGCTTCTGAATCAGCCACAACATGCTTCCTTCTCAGGTGCTCGTGCATCGCCGTTATACTGCCATGGAATGCTAGTTATGCCTTGCAGATTTTGCATTGTACATTTTCCCTCTTTAATTTGGCTAAAATGCTCCCAAACGTATGAGGTCCATTGCCAGTGATGACCTCTATTATTAAATTGGTCGTCGACTATTTTGATAGTCAATGTAATTGTGACTAGTCAACTCATTGTGGCAGCCCCGTCTAGCTGTCCTGCCTTTACCATTCTTGTTGTCTCACTCAGTCCAAACAAGTGTTGTGCCGAGTTGTATAAAGGCTATTGTCCCCCTTTTTATCCAAGAACAAAGTCTTTCACTTTGAGAGCATGATTTATTAAATTCACTCTTTCTGTAAGCCGAAGAAAGGTGCTCTTATTCTTTTCTGCTGCTTTTACAGCAGTTGGCCTCCAGCTTAATGGTGCACGACTGCCATTTTCTGCTCTGGGATGGTAATTACAGTATCTTATTATGCAGGAGTAACTTGTCATTTATGTAGAGGGTGCCATCTTGTGGATGTAGATGCTACTACAGCTTTTTTTTTTTCTTGTATTAAGTTGCAGGACTTACCAAACTAGTTAAAAAAGTGACTTATAGTCTGGAAAATGGTGTATTAAATGTATTTATATAGTGCCATTTCATCAGACGTCATCTAAAGCACAAGAGATTTTTTTTTTCCTTCCCCATTAGCAAGCACATTGGCCAGAATGGCACAGAATAACTCCATTATTTGGTATAATCGAATGACTGGTGTTATTGTCTCTCATCACATGCAGGTGACACCAAAGTAAAAAATCCTGAAGACCTCTCTGCAGACACAATGGCCAAGTAAGTTTTGTCAGACATACTTGGAATCCAGTAGATGATGAATCTAGACAGTAGGTGTGTGAAAGCCAGTTACAGATTCACTGTAGAAGACTTGCATTACATGAAAATCCAGAGAACACTTTTCCTGTGAGGTTAATGATCTCATCTGGTAATGTTGATTCCTCGCTCACTTTTGTCACGTATTAATGAGTTCTTCATTTGTCTTGCTTTTACAATTGATTACAGCTGAAAGAAAGTGTTTTGGATGTTTATATTCTCCCCGCATTACTGCAAATCAGCTTTAAATTTTGAATTATTTCTAAATTGCTTTATGGACATTGGTAAAAACAGCCTACTGCAGTCTGAATTAAAAAAAAAAGCTAATATCAGAAGATTAACACATCTTTCTCTTTCTTCACAAGGGACATTGGTAAAGTGGTGGAGGCACTCTATGGGGAAAACCCGCCGCCAATCATGATCATTGGACACAGCATGGGTGGGGCCATTGCTGTTCACACAGCCGTTGCCAATCATATACCATCTTTATTGGGCCTCTGTGTCATTGATGTTGTAGAGGGTAAGCACTTATAATTTAAATTATTCCACTTGCATTTTCACTTTATTATTATGAAACAAATGAGTTTAGTAAAAGCTATGAATTCAGTTGGTATTGATAAAGTCTGTATTATACAGTGTGTCCGGAAAGTATTCCCAGCACTTCACTTTTTCCATATTTTGTTACATTACTGTCTTATTCCAAAATGGATTCAATTCATTTTTTTCCCTCAAAATTCTACTCACAACACCCCATAATGACAACATGAAAAAAAGTTTTCTTTTTTTTTTTGTTTGTTTTTTTTTTTTGTTTTTTTTGCAAATGTATTAAAAAATAAAAAACTAAGAAATCACATGTACATAAGTACACTTTGTTGATGCAGCTTTATGCTTGGTTTGTGCTCTAATTTGCCTGTAGTAACATCTAAAGGACGGTCAGTAGAAACAGGAGACACCTGAGCTCAATTTTGAGCTTCATGGCAAAGGCTGTGAATACTTACGTACACGTGATTAGTTTTTTTTTTTTTGTTTTTTTTAAATAAATTTGTAAAAAATTTCATACAGACCTTTTTCACATTGTCATTATGGGGTATTGTGCGAAGAATTTTGAGGGGGATGGGCGGGAAATTTCATCCATTTTGGAATAAGGCTGTAACATAACAAAATGTAGAAAATATGTGAGGCGCTGTGAACACTTTCCGTGTGCACCGTATGTGTAAACGGACAAGCTGGCAGTTCAGTGGTATAGTATTTGGACTGTCAATATGTAGACCTGGGTTTGATTTCTGTCACAGTACCTATCTGTGTCTTGTCACTTGTTGCTGTAAAACGCCCACTCAAAATTAATGGCAGCTGGTCACTTTGCCTAAGCCTTTTGTACCTAATGTGACCAAGGGGTGATGGGAGTGCCAGCTGTGATTGACAGCTTTGGAAATAATGCAGATGGCACACCCTCTGCTCAACAAACTACATAATAATGTTATAATGTCCAACAGCCCAAGTGTTTTTCTGCATTGTTTATTCTAGAAAATAAAAAACTTGTAATATCGACAAAAATAATGCTCATACAAATGTTCAGCAGAAATTTTGGTTGGATTCTAGTTTGTCTTCCTGCACTTTTGCTTACATGAGAGTGAACCAAACAAGCTAGCAACTGCAGTGAGAATAATATGCAGGGAGAATTACTTCTGCTTAAACTAATACACATTTTGTATAGGCATTTGGCACTTTAACTTGGCAGCTTCACGAAAGCATCTCCAACACAAATCTTTTTCTCTGCTGCTAGCAGCAAAAGTCAAAATGTAAAATCTACTGCTGATTACATTTTTTTTTTTTTTTTTTTGTCAAAATGTGCTTCACAATAAAATAATTTTAAAGTCAAAACAGTAAAACCTTTTATTATGGAAGGTTTAAGTTGAAAGTGGCAGCGTAATGTTAGCAGACTTCTTTAAAAGGACTCATAGTTGTTTGACTCAGTATAATTAGATGTACTGTATTTATTGGCTTGTAAATTGTGTTCAGGTACTGCAATGGATGCTTTGAACAGTATGCAGAATTTCCTAAGGAGTCGCCCAAAGACCTTTAAATCTCTGGAGAATGCCATCGAATGGAGGTGAACATTTTTTAAATATTTGGTGATCGTGCTACAACATTAGGAAGTTTTAATGCGGGTATATTCTTCAGTGATTTATCTTTTGCTAGCATATAAAAGCAGGAGGAGCACTGAAGCATTTGCCATATTTTGCCAGACCTTTAGCTTTGAGTGTTATGTTGTAGTCACAAGTTGATAGTGTGCAGCAGACACTAAACCACGTGTCTTTTTCAACGAGAAGACTGAGGAAAAACTTGGCCAGCAGTGGCTGTGAGTGCTGCACCTCCACAGCATGTACCATTAAAAGCTCAAATTATTGTTATTATTGTATTTTGCTTGTTGTTTCTATGCTGGTGACTCCAGGATGGGAATTTATTCCGGAATTGATACTCATCATCATGTGCTACCTTTCTCCACTTTATGACCATGTGGGGTATCTGTCACTATTACAACAGAGCCACTTGAAACACTGTGGATGCTGTACATTATATCATTGTTGAACAATGTTTATATAACGGCTGAGTGGATCCTTGTCATTTGATTGGTGCTTTGTATGTCATGTGATGTGGATTATTCATTCCATTTACCGTGCAATTTGGTTCCATACGTTTTGTACCATTGCACGCTATGAACCCTGCCCACACACACTAGTGGGGGCAGCATTTAGTTAAACATGGCAGGGTTTGTTGTGCTGACGATTGATAATGTGAACGAGCTAATTGACGGTGCTAATTCTTCTAACACACAGACAAAAAACAAATCTACTATGCCGTAAGACGTCTGGAGGCATGAAGTTCACCTGTATTCACCTGTACCGGGAGGAAAACCCTCACGGTAGCCGGGCTAGTAAGCCTTCTGGCTCTTAGCACCCGTCCGCCTTCCGCGGAGCTTTATCCAATTGCTTCTTGAAGCCATTAACTGAAGTTGCTGTGACTATGTGAGCGGGGAGCATATTCCATTGGTTAATAACTCGCTGGCTGAAGTGATTTTTTTTCTCAAAAAAGTTGGTATGAAAAGCTGGACAAATTTCTGATGTTTTTGTTGTTGTTGTTTTTTGTTTTTTTTTTTGCTGGAGTGAGGAAGTACACCAAGTTTTTTTGTTTGGTTTGTTTGTTTTTGTTTGTTTGTTTTGTTTTTTGAAGTACGTGAAGTCAGTGCACGGCATCACGGACTACATCGTCAGAATTGTTTTTGGACTCCTATTTAAAGTTTGTGTTAGATTGTTGATGTCAAAGCAGTAGTGATGCACAAAAATGTAAGTCCCTTTTTCTGTTTATAAATTAATATAATATTAAATGACAAGGATCTATTTTAGCCATTATATAAAACAAATAATGAATGTTTTTACATTCTATCAATGGAACGAATATTTAATTTGGTGTTCGCCGAGTTGAAACATATGTTCCGGCTTTCACCTCATGAAATATTTGTACCATTGAACTCATAAACATTCATTATTTATATAATATAACCTCTCTCTGACTGATTCCAAAATACAGTGTGTTTATCCTACACGCTTGGTGAGTTGCCAAGCTAACAAGAACTTCGGCCATGCTAGAAATATTGTTAGTAACTCCAGCAAAAAAATCCTGTTCAGTATCCATGTCAGTAATCATTTTGGTGCGTCCACAGTGCTGTGATTGTGATATTCTCTCACACAATCTTCTGTGGAGTATTTTTTAGTAATCTGACAGCACAATAATCTTCTTAGTATTATTTGTTGATATTACAGCAGTCAGCTGACATCAGCACATTATAAACTCCTGCTGCGCTCCACATCAGTGCAACCAGTGTCTCTGGGTGGTGGTTAATATGAAAAATACTCATTTTATAAAGAGCACTTTTTAACCACTGATGGTCAAGCCTTGCATGAGTGTGGCAGGATTTCAGAAATAATGAGCATATCACTTTAGTTTAGCTTTTTGATTTCTGAGCACCACACATTTTTTTTCTTCCACCACACCTCTCACTTTGGATTTGGAGGACTGGGGGGTTCGGTGAGGCCCACCAAACCTGGGAGAAAAAAAAAAACCTATGGGAAAATTTGCGCTGTGTGTGTGTGTGTGTGTGTGTACATGTCCGTTGTGTGTCCTTTTCTGGATCATGAGTGCAAGTTATACTTGAATGCTTCAGTTACTCCCGGTGGGGGTTGCTTGGCCACGAATTACCCTGTTTCGCTTTCATTTCTGTTGGCAGCCATTGTAATGCTGCAGTTACATGTTGATGATGAGTAGCAGATGGTCTGACACACTGTACACAGCAACAATATATAAGGATGCGCCGATCCACATGTTTCACTTCCAATCCGATCCTGATACCTGAATTTGGATATCTGCTGTTATCGATACTATTCCAATACCAGAGCTCTGTTTGCTTTAATATTATTATTATCATTATTGTTGATTTTATGAGGGCATTTTGTACCCCCAGTTTTACAGCTTCATGATTAAGTGTTTAGAAGAGGATTTTCTTAAAAAGGAGACCTGAAAGTTCAGCTGCAATGTGCCAGAAGGTACATCTAAGATGAAAGCCTAGATCTCTCTCTCTCTCTCAATTGCAGTGCCGCTGTCAAAGCAAGTGTTACAGTAAAAGTTAAGTCCTCTGTGTCTCTCTCAGTTCAGTTTCAATTGAAACATACATTTACATTGTCAAAACAAGTGTTGGAGCAAAAATAAATAAATAAAAAGTCCTCGCCTGGTTCCTCCTGGGGCCCTGCGTCCTGGGCTCTTTTCCGTCGTCACTTGCGGTCAGCCGTATGGCTTCCGACGCCCGGAGTGGTCCATGTCTTATGGTAGGGTTCTGTACTTTTATCCTGGCCCAACACACCAGCCACAGTATCCATCCATCCATTTTCTTCCGCTTTATCCGGAGTCGGGTCACGGGGGCAGCAGCTCAAGCAAAGCCGCCCAGACCTCCCGATCCACACACACCTCCCCCAGCTCCTCCGGGGGAACCCCAATGCATTCCCAAGCCAGCCGAGAGATGTAGTCCCTCCAGCGTGTCCTGGGTCTTCCCCGGGGCCTCCTCCCAATGGGACGTGCCCGGAACACCTCTCCAGCGAGGCGTCCAGGGGGCATCCGGAAAAGATGCCCGAGCCACCTCAACTGACTCCTTTCGACATGGAGGAGCAGCGGCTCGACCAGGCACAGTATTGATCGGATATTTAGCTGTGATCTCGGTCTCTGTGTGTGTGGCTGGTCACGTGTTCGTGGCCGACACCACAATTCAGTTTTGGGTGCTCTCAAGGGGATCAAGACTCTGGTTTCCTAGATTAGGGAATGAATGCTCACTAACTAGACAACAGACTGTCGCTGTCACTGCTTGTTCATGTGTGGTGGTTTGTTCCGGCATGTTTTATGTTGGGGCCCCGTCTCCTCGATGTCTCACTTCACAGGTATTGCTTTCACCACTTGTCTTTCATTTTTGTCTGTCTTTGTGTTGTTTTGGTGGTCGGTCCCTCCTGATAGAAGTTGTCACTCGGCTTTGAGTAGGATGTTGTAGGGTGATCGGGAAGAGCGGATGGGGGTCACACATGCACACCACATTCACTCATGCACTACATACCTTCAGTCCTGCAAGAATAAATTGCATACATGTGTATTAATGTTCATAAATGGTTCTGCCAATGTGGCACTTACCATTACTATATATGCAGACGGGGGAAAAAAGTCCTCTCCTGCTCGCTTGCTCCTCTCTGTCTCTTGTTCTCTCTCTGTCGCTTGCGCACACTCGCACTCCCTTGCTCACTGTTTTCCTGCTAAGAGCAAACTTGGAACTTTTTTTGGAAAAACAAAGCCTTTCAACTGTAAAATAAACTGGAAATTTGTAAATGTATCATCAGCCAGGCTCACGCTCTGCTCTGAGCTGCTGTTTCATAGCGTTTCACCGCCTCAGGACTCTGAAGCAGCAGATTTTTTTTCTTTTTTCCAGCACGCATTTGTAGTTCTTTTTCGGAAAGTCCGTCCTTTGCGGCACAAACAATTTGAACCTGAGGCGGGCGGTAATTTGCCACTACCCATAGCTTAAAACCCTCAGCTGCGATGCATAAGAAACAGCTCTGCTTCGGCTGAGAAACCCCCCCTCCCCCCTCGCGTCATCATGCTCAGCAGTAAACAGCAGAGGGCATGCAGCAGTTGAGAGGATTCACAGACGTGGCTTCTCTCCAGTATTGGAAAATGCTGGCGTTTGTATCAGCATGTTCCGATACTTGAATTACCTTGCTATCAGAAGCCGATTTCGATATTGCACTGGATCGGTCCCACTCTTAACGGTCCATACTGTCAACAGCGCATAAATTTCAGCTATGTTGCGAAAACTGTTGCAGTGTTGATTTATCGTCAACAGTGCTCAAAGCTGGACAGTGGCATATTAAATCAAATCAATTTTATTTATGTAGCGCCAAATCACAACAAACAGTTGCCCCAAGGCGCTTTATATTGTAAGGCAAAGCCATACAATAATTACGGAAAAACCCCAACGGTCAAAACGACCCCCTATGAGCAAGCACTTGGTGACAGTGGGAAGGAAAAACTCCCTTTTAACAGGAAGAAACCTCCAGCAGAACCAGGCTCAGGGAGGGGCAGTCTTCTGCTGAGACTGGTTGGGGCTGAGGGAGAGAATCAGGAAAAAGACATGCTGTGGAGGGGAGCAGAGATCAATCACTAATGATTAAATGCAGAGTGATGCATACAGAGCAAAAAGAGAAAGAAAATCTTATTATTTATTGTATTTGCTTAATCAAGCAAATACAAAGTTTCCTGCAGTATAATGTGCACAAATCTAAATTGCTGTTGCTTAGGTATGTTACTGCCATCTAATTAGCACTGCAAAATTATTACTTCTGTTGTCAATGCCTGAAGTCTGCTGGTGCAGGTGACAGTAATTCTGCTGTGACTGTTATGTTGCTATCGGCCTGAATGCAGCGTAAGACATTTGGATTACCAAGACAGTGACGTTTCCTTTGTGTAATAGTTCTATGCTTGTTTGTAAAGATTTCCTGTTGTTCTAGTGTGAAAAGTGGCCAGCTCCGAAATCTAGAGTCAGCACGAGTTTCAATGAGAGGCCAAGTGAAAAAGTATGTCTGCTTTATTTATTTATTTAATTCATACTTTGAGAGTTGACATATTTACACATGCAACAATGCTGTCGGACATTCCCAGATGTGAAGAGCCTACCAGCAGTTCAGGTGACTGTCGCAGCATTGGTGAAGGAATAATCGAGGAGGATGAGGAACTGGAGGATGAATCCAACAAGAAGAAAATTAAGGAAGACGACCAAGAGGTTTTCTATTTCTTTGTTCTAGTACTTCTCGTGTAAGCTTGTGTTGGGGAGACTTACCAGTAATGTTAAAGGTTGATTTCTTCCAAACAGTTAAAGAAGGAAACTGTCTTCACCTGGCGAGTTGAACTGTCAAAGACAGAAAAATACTGGGAAGGCTGGTTCAGAGGACTGTCGGCCCTGTTTCTCACCTGCCCTGTGCCCAAACTGCTCCTGCTCGCAGGTTATTGTCATCTGAGACACTTGTATTTACATTGCTGTTGAATCTGTAAAAGGCAAATAAATGGTGCATTTTATGTGACATCAAGAGGTGGGTAGTTTTCATATGTTGTGAAAAGTTAAGTTGTTACGATAGTTGATTTCATTTATTTACTCAGGTAAAAGCACCAAAAATGTTTTTTATAATTTTCTGTAAATACTGTGTGACAGTTTGACCCCAGCCATAAGAGCTGGATGATCCCACCCATTTTTGTGTTTCATTGCAAAATCACACCCTGATCGTGTCTCATTGTACAGGAGTGGACAGACTTGACAAAGACCTTACAATTGGACAGATGCAAGGTGAGGAGCAAAATATTTTAATGCATAATTTTTATTTTTCTTCCATCACACCCATTAGTTCAACATCACTTGCATTAATAGAATCAGTTGAGGAGATTACAAACGCCATAGACCACAAATTACATTCAGTTGGAATATTTATAGACCTTAAAAAGGCTTTTGATACAATCAATCATGACATTAATCAGTAAACTTGAACAGTATGGGATTAGGGGGTTGGTGTTGCACTGGGTGAGAAGCTACTTAAGTAACAGAAAACAGTTTGTGAAGTTGGGGGAATATACATCATCATGCTTGGACAATGCTTGTGCCGTCCCACAGGGGTCAGTATTGGGTCCAAAACTGTTTCTAATTTATATAAATGATATTGTCAATGTTTCCAAAATATTAAAATTAGTATTATTTGCAGATGACACAAGCATTTTTTGTTCAGGGGGGGATTTGCAGGAGTTACTGAGGAGGATCAGTATAGAAATGGGAAAATTGAAAATATGGTTTGACAAACAAATTATCATTAAACGTAAGTAAAACAAAATACATGTTATTTGGCTATTGTAATACAGACATACAGGTTCAGTTACAAGTTGAGGGGGTAGATATTGAAAGGGTACATGAAAATAAGTTTCTGGGGGTGATAATAGATGATAAGATAAACTGGAAGACTCATAAAACATATACAAAGTAAACTGTCAAGAAGCATTTCAGTTCTAAACAAAGCGAAACATATTCTGGACCACAACTCACTCCGCATTCTTTACTGCTCACTGGTTTTACCATATTTACAGTACTGTGCAGAGGTATGGGGTAATACTTATAAAGGTACAACACAATCACTATCAGTAATGCAGAAAAGAGCTATAAGAATTATTCATAATACTGGCTATAGAGATCATACAAATCCACTATTTTTGCAATCCAAATTCTTAAAATTCACAGACTTGGTTCATTTTCAAACAGTACAAATCGTGTATAAAGCAATAAACAATTTACTTCCAGCAAATATTAAAAATGTTTTTTTAACAGATCAGGGGATTACAGTCTGAGGGGGAAATTTAATTTAAAGCATCAGTGGGCACGAACAACATTAAAAGGTTTCTGTATTTCTGTCTGTGGGGTGAGGATGTGGAACAGATTGGGAGTGGGGCTCAAGCAATGTCCAAGCATGAACCAGTTCAAACAGCGGTACAAAAATATGTTGTTTTCTAGGTATAGGGAGGAGGAAGGGTAATGAGGGTTAGGGTGTTTTTGTTTTTTGCTTCGGCTTGTAAATATATAGTATTTTGTATGTAAGTAGGTATGTGTAGGTGTATATTTGTTTGTGTATATATGTGTATGTGTATATATATATGTGTGTGTGTATGTTGATAGATATATATATATATATATATATATATATATATATATATATATATATATATATATATATATATATATATATATATATATATATATATATATATATATATATATATATATATATATATATATATATATATATATATATATAATATCGGTTTAGATGTGTAGGAATCTATGTGTATATGTGGCAAAGGGTATTACTGGTTGTGGGGAAGAAGGGGTAGGGATAAATAAGCTGATGCTTCACCCTACCCCTTTTCGGACATGTTGGGTACACAGTAGGAACTTTTTTGTTGTCCTTTACTGATCTGTCTTGTAATTGTTGTTGTATCAAATGTTCGAAATAAACAGTTTTCATTCATTAATTCATTTCTGTTTAGTGTTGCAATGATTCAAAGTCTCACTGTTTGTCTCCAGGGAAGTTTCAGATGCAGGTTCTCTCTCAGTGTGGTCATGCTGTCCATGAAGACGCACCCGAAAAAGTAAGCTTTATTCAGAGATCTCTAGTTGCCCATGTTTATTAGCTGTGTCCGTTGCTTTCCTTCTGTTTGTTTTTTTTTTTGTGTGTATTTTTTTGCGCTTTCAGTCAGGATTGAAGGTCTACCATGTTTCATTGGCTGTATGACCACCTTTTAATGAAAGGATAGTTTCAAGTTACTAAATAATTAATTATTATTTCATACATTAAAATCTAATAAACCTGGTTCTGTCCACATGTCTGGAGTTGTTTGTTCATTTGGTTGTCTTTAGCGTGAGAATGCTTTCTTGGTAATTTTGTTGTTGGTGGATTTTTGTTTTGTTTTTATTAAGTCTTTTTTTCCTCTCTTCTTTTACCAGGTAGCAGATGCTGTAGCAGCGTTTATGGTCAGACACAAATTCACAGAATATAAGGAAGGATACTTGTAAGTAAAAATGATTGAAAGCAGATTTTTTTATTTTCAAAGTGTTCATAATGCATGAAATAATTTATCTGTCATTGTTTTGTTTTAGACTCTGATGCAGTGCTTGTGGTGGTAAAGATGGTGGCCTGAAAAAATATACATATTGACTTGTTTGTTTTGTAATTCTGAAATTTTTCCACAGCTGATTTCCAGGTTTCAGCCAGCAGCCATAGATGTGTATGAAGATTCACAGACACAATGTTATGATGGAGTTATTATTATCATCCTTATCATGCTTTTATTGTGTAGGTCTTTGACTTTCAGTTTTGCCTTATTTTTTCATGACACTGGACTTTAATTGTACTTATCCTATATATATATTTTTTAATCTCTCAAATGTAATATTTTTCTCATGCGATGTTGTTTTTGTGTGATTGCTTAAGTTTCACTATGTGTTTGTAATGGTCAAATTAATTAAAGATGGATGCAGCAACAGAAATGATCCATGATTATATATTTGGTATGTGTATTAAAAGGACTTGATAATCATTTTAAATGTTAGTATATTGTGTTTTATCATGAGTGTAGCTGATAGAGGATTTGCTACAATGGTTTATTTTCAAGTTCTTTGAACTATCTGTCTCACTGACTGATAAATTCAGGATTCAACAGGAAGAAAACTGACAGTGAGGGGAAAAAGTTGCAGTTTTCCAAAACTTTTGGCAGATATGTTTTTGTCTGCATAATTTTGAACTACAGGGAATAAAATGTCGATTTTTAATTATCCCTCTGAGGACTTAACAGTTATGTTGTAGGGATGTGCAGTGCAAACATTTGAATTATTGATGAACAGTAGCTATCCTCCAAAGAATTGAAATGGTTGTGATCATTACATGGTGTGACTGTGTAAACAATGCCGCTGTACAGTCCTCGAGGAATTAATTTAGTTGCATCATTTGTAGAAATTTTCTCAATTACTGCCATTTTTCTGTGTTCGTAAGATGGGCATTACTTAAATAAAAGATGCAACAGCATTTTTGCACAATATATTAAAACGGAAAGCTCGTTCTCAAGGTTGCTGCAAGTAAACTTTGTGTAATGTCACTACTGGATTTAGTCATCTACTTACACCACCTCTACTCCTTTTAACGGCACTACTCCACTGGGCTCCATCTCATTCACACGCGTACTCAGTCTTGCTCTTGCTGACTTTCATTCCCCTTCTCTCCAGAGCATGTCTTCACATTTCCAGGCTAGACTCAAACCTGCAATGTCATCTGCAAACATCATCATCCATGGAGACTCCTGTCTGATCTCATCCGTCAACCTGTCCATCACAATTGCGAACAAGAAAGGACTGGTGTAATTCCACCTCCACTTTGAATGTCATTCCTGCAGTACATCTCACTGCTGTCATGCTATCTCTGTGCATGTCCTGCATTACCCTCACATACGTCTCTGCCACTCCAGACTTCCTTATACAATACCACAACTCTAATCATGGCACCCTGTCATAAGCTTTCTCTAAATTCACAAACACACAATATAACTCCTTCGGGCCTCCTCTATAAACATTGCATTTGTAGTTCTCTTTTTCGGCATGAAACCATATTGCTGCTCACAGATCTTCACCTGTTTTCTAAGCCTAGCTTCTACTACTCTTTCCCGTAAGGCCCCATTTTAAAAAAATAAAAATAAAAAAAAATTATCCTTGACATCCAACAAAGTGGTGAGGGAAGGCGGATTTATTTGTTTTGTTTCTTAGAAACAACTACATATGTCATTTCAGACCTGAAAAACAATACATGCAGCATTTGCATACCAAATGAACTGAAAATATCAGATTTTTAAAATGAATCTTGTTTCCATGTTGAGTCAGTGTACTGTACACTAGTAGTAGCGTGATAAACATGAATACTGTGTGAGTGAGACGCAGCAACTGACTGGTTGTCAATGACCGTCTTTAGCCAAAGCATGTCACCACCAACTGCACCGGTGGCAGTCGTTAACTCGGTGTCGCAGACCAAAACCAAAAAAATTGGTCCGCCCTGTCTCCACTGCGCAGGCGTCGTTTTGGAGCTCTGAGACACTCTTCACCCAAAGCGATCAAATGGATTAATGGGATTATTAACCATCAGATGACAAGGTACAACCTCTTAAATCATTCTAAAGTCAATTTTAAGCAGAAACGAGGCTGTTTTAAGCAGAAATGAGACGATGTTCCGTGACGCTTTGAAATGATGGATGCCCTGTGAATGCAACAACTAGCAGCCCATGTAGCCGCGTCACTCTGATGCCAGGTGAGAGTGTTGGAGAGGTGGACTCCAAGATACCTGATGGAGGAGACGCTCTCCACCGCTGCTCCGTTGATGTAGAGGGTGGAGTGGATGGTGGGCGCTGACCTACGGAAGTCAACAACTATCTCCTTGGTCTTCTGGGTGTTGAGGATGAGGTTGTTGTTTCCGCACCACCGTGTCAGGTTCTCCACTTCTTGCCTGTGCGCTGTTTCATCCCCTTGGCTAATGAGCCTGATTACTGCTGTATCGTCTGCAAACTTAACAAGATCCAGTTGCACAGTGCTGAGGGGGCTCCTAGTTCAGCCAGCTTGGACACCAGTTTCTGCGGGATGATGGTGTTGAATGCAGAAGTGAAGTCCAGGAACAGCAGCCTTGCATAGGAGTCCTTGTTCTATGTGTGGGAGAGGGCCTGATGCCCCACGGTGGAGATGGCATCAGCTGTGGACCAGTTTTGCCTGTACGTGTACTGATGCTCATCGGCAGTCACATTGATGGTCTGCTTCAGGCGCCTCATCACCAGCCTCTCAAAGCACTTTGTGGTGATGGGGGTCAATCAATCAACTTTTTTCTTGTATAGCGCCAAATCACAACAAACAGTTGCCCCAAGGCGCTCCACATTGCAAGGCAAGGCCATACAATAATTATGAAACACAGTCTACGTCTAAAGCAACATAACCAAGGGATGGTCCAGGGTCACCCGATCCAGCCCTAACTATAAGCCTTAGCGAAAAGGAAAGTTTTAAGCCTAATCTTAAAAGTAGAGAGGGTATCTGTCTCCCTGATCTGAATTGGGAGCTGGTTCCACAGGAGAGGAGCCTGAAAGCTGAAGGCTCTGCCTCCCATTCTACTCTTACAAACCCTAGGAACTACAAGTAAGCCCGCAGTCTGAGAGCGAAGCGCTCTAATGGGGTAATATGGTACTATGAGGTCCCTAAGATAAGATGGGACCTGATTATTCAAAACCTTATAAGTAAGAAGAAGAATTTTAAATTCTATTCTAGCATTAACAGGAAGCCAATGAAGGGAGGCCAACACGGGTGAGATATGCTCTCTCCTGCTAGTCCCCGTCAGTACTCTAGCTGCAGCATTCTGAACCAACTGAAGGCTTTTTAGGGAACTTTTAGGACAACCTGATAATAATGAATTACAATAGTCCAGCCTAGAGGAAACAAATGCATGAATTAGTTTTTCAGCATCACTCTGAGACAAGACCTTTCTGATTTTAGAGATATTGCGTAAATGCAAAAAGGCAGTCCTACATATTTGTTTAATATGCGCTTTGAATGACATATCCTGATCAAAAATAACTCCAAGATTTCTCACAGTATTACTAGAGATCAGGGAAATGCCATCCAGAGTAACGATCTGGTTAGACACCATGCTTCTAAGATTTGTGGGGCCAAGTACAATAACTTCAGTTTTATCTGAGTTTAAAAGCAGGAAATTAGAGGTCATCCATGTCTTTATGTCTGTAAGACAATCCTGCAGTTTAGCTAATTGGTGCGTATCCTCTGGCTTCATGGATAGATAAAGCTGGGTATCATCTGCGTAACAATGAAAATTTAAGCAATACCGTCTAATAATACTGCCCAAGGGAAGCATGTATAAAGTGAATAAAATTGGTCCTAGCACAGAACCTTGTGGAACTCCATAATTAACTTTAGTCTGTGAAGAAGATTCCCCATTTACATGAACAAACTGTAATCTATTAGACAAATATGATTCAAACCACCGCAGCGCAATGCCTTTAATACCTATGACATGCTCTAATCTCTGTAATAAAATTTTATGGTCAACAGTATCAAAAGCAGCACTGAGGTCCAACAGAACAAGCACAGAGATAAGTCCACTGTCCGAAGCCATAAGATCATTTGTAACCTTCACTAATGCTGTTTCTGTACTATGATGAATTCTAAAACCTGACTGAAACTCTTCAAATAGACCATTCCTCTGCAGGTGATCAGTTAGCTGTTTTACAACTACCCTCTCAAGAATCTTTGAGAGAAAAGGAAGGTTGGAGATTGGCCTATAATTAGCTAAGATAGCTGGGTCAAGTGATGGCTTTTTAAGTAATGGTTTAATTACTGCCACCTTAAAGGCCTGTGGTACATAACCAACTAACAAAGATAGATTGATCATATTTAAGATTGAAGCATTAAATAATGGTAGGACTTCCTTGAGCAGCCTGGCAGGAATGGGGTCTAATAAGCATGTTGATGGTTTGGATGAAGTAACTAATGAAAATAACTCAGACAGAACAATCGGAGAGAAAGAGTCTAACCAAATACCGGCATCACTGAAAGCAGCCAAAGATAACGATACATCTTTGGGATGGTTATGAGTAATTTTTTCTCTAATAGTCAAAATTTTGTTAGCAAAGAAAGTCATGAAGTCATTACTAGTTAAAGTTAATGGAATACTCAGCTCAATAGAGCTCTGACTCTTTGTCAGCCTGGCTACAGTGCTGAAAAGAAACCTGGGGTTGTTCTTATTTTCTTCAATTAGTGATGAGTAGAAAGATGTCCTAGCTTCACGAAGGGCTTTCTTATAGAGCAACAAACTCTTTTTCCAGGCTAAGTGAAGATCTTCTAAATTAGTGAGACGCCATTTCCTCTCCAACTTACGGGTTATCTGCTTTAAGCTACGAGTTTGTGAGTTATACCACGGAGTCAGACACTTCTGATTTAAAGCTCTCTTTTTCAGAGGAGCTACAGCATCCAAAGTTGTCTTCAATGAGGATGTAAAACTATTGACAAGATACTCTAACTCCCTTACAGAGTTTAGGTAGCTACTCTGCTCTGTGTTGGTATATGACATTAGAGAACATAAAGAAGGAATCATATCCTTAAACCTAGTTACAGCGCTTTCTGAAAGACTTCTAGTGTAATGAAACTTATTCCCCACTGCAGGGTAGTCCATCAGGGTAAATGTAAATGTTATTAAAAAATGATCAGACAAAAGGGAGTTTTCAGGGAATACTGTTAAGTCTTCTATTTCCATACCATAAGTCAGAACAAGATCTAAAATATGATTAAAGTGGTGGGTGGACTCATTTACTTTTTGAGCAAAGCCGATAGAGTCTAATAATAGATTAAATGCAGTGTTGAGGCTGTCATTCTCGGCATCTGTGTGGATGTTAAAATCGCCCACTATAATTATCTTATCTGAGCTAAGCACTAAGTCAGACAAAAGGTCTGAAAATTCACAGAGAAACTCACAGTAACGACCAGGTGGACGATAGATAATAACAAATAAAACTGGTTTTTGGGACTTCCAATTTGGATGGACAAGACTAAGAGACAAACTTTCAAATGAATTAAAGCTCTGTCTAGGTTTTTGATTAATTAATAAGCTGGAATGGAAGATTGCTGCTAATCCTCCGCCTCGGCCCGTGCTACGAGCATTCTGACAGTTAGTGTGACTCGGGGGTGTTGACTCATTTAAACTAACATATTCATCCTGCTGTAACCAAGTTTCTGTTAGGCAGAATAAATCAATACGTTGATCAATTATTATATCATTTACCAACAGGGACTTAGAAGAAAGAGACCTAATGTTTAATAGACCACATTTAACTGTTTTAGTCTGTGGTGCAATTGAAGGTGCTATATTATTTTTTCTTTTTGAATTTTTATGCTTAAATAGATTTTTGCTAGTTATTGGTGGTCTGGGAGCAGGCACCGTCTCTACGGGGAGGGGGTAATAGGGGGATGGCAGGGGGAGAGAAGCTGCAGAGAGGTGTATAAGACCACAGCTCTGCCTCCTGGTCCCAACGCTAGACAGTCACAGTTTGGAGGATCCCAAAAAATTGGCCAGATTTCTAGAAATGAGAGCTGCTCCCTCTAAAGTGGGATGGATGCCGTCTCTCCTAACAAGACCAGGTTTTCCCCAGAAGCTTTGCCAATTATCAATGAAGCCCACCTCATTTTTTGGACACCACTCAGACAGCCAGCAATTCAAGGAGAACATGCGGCTAAACATGTCACTCCCGGTCTGATTGGGGAGGGGCCCAGAGAAAACAACAGAGTCCGACATTGTTTTTGCAAAGTTACACACCGATTCAATGTTAATTTTAGTGACCTCCGATTGGCGTAACCGAGTGTCATTACTGCCGACGTGAATTACAATCTTACCAAATTTACGCTTATCCTTAGCCAGCAATTTCAAATGTCCTTCGATGTCGCCTGCTCTGGCCCCCGGAAGACAATTGACAATGGTTGCTGGTGTCGCTAACTTCACATTTCTCAAAACAGAGTCGCCAATAACCAGAGTTTGATCCTCGGCGAGTGTATCGTCGAGTGGGGAAAAACGGTTAGAGATGTGAACGGGTTGACGGTGTACACGGGGCTTCTGTTTAGGGCTACGCTTCCTCCTCACAGTCACCCAGTCAGCCTGCCTTCCCGACTGCACGGGGTCTGCCAGGGGGGAACTAACGGCGGCTAAGCTACCTTGGTCCGCACCGACTACAGGGGCCTGGCTAGCTGTAGAATTTTCCACGGTGCGGAGCCGAGCCTCCAATTCGCCCAGCCTGGCCTCCAAAGCTACGAATAAGCTGCACTTATTACATGTACCGTTACTGCTAAAAGAGGCCGAGGAATAACTAAACATTTCACACCCAGAGCAGAAAAGTACGGGAGAGACAGGAGAAGCCGCCATGCTAAAACGGCTAAGAGCTAGTAGCAGGGGTGACTGCAACTGGCCTGTAGTCGTTGAGGCTGGATGGTGCAGAGGTCTTTGGCACAGGGATGATCCTTGATGTCTTGAGGCACGACGGAACTCTGTCTTGGGACAGAGAGGTGTTGAATATATCTGTTGGATATATTTAGTTGTGTAACCACTGTTTCTGAGAACTGCTTCACATCTGTGCTGCACAGAGTTGACCAGCTTCTGGCACCTGTGAACAGGTGTTCCAGGTCTGGACGATTAGACCACATCCTACATTTCCTCTGCATTTCTTGGTTTTGCCTCAGAAACAGCATTTTTGATGTCACTTGATGTCACCCATTTCAAAGGCATTTACTCTTCGGCATAAAGGTAACATGACCTCTTCAAGTAGTTTGATGTATTCAAACTGAGCCATGATCCCTGGTATGAGATAAAAAAGGCCCGACACCATAATATGAGAAGCATCCCCATATCATGATGCTTGCTCCACCATGCTTCACTATCTTCACAAGTGTACTGTGGATGGAATTAAGTTTTAGGGGGTCTGACAAACTAGCCCCTAGACCCAAAAAGAACAATCTTGCTTTCCTTAGTCCACAAAATGTTGCACCATTTCTCTTTAATCCAGTCATGTGTTGTTTGGCAAATTGTAACGTCTTCAGCATGTTTTTTTCAACAATAGGATTTTGTGGGGGCTTCTTGCCCACAACGTGGCTTCACATAGGTGTCTTCTTCTAATTGTTACAGTACTCACAGGTAACTTCAGACCTTTGATCACCCTGGAGCTGATCACTGGCTGAGTCTTTGCCATTCTGTCTGTTTCATCCATTTGAATGGTGGTTTTCTGTTTTCTTTCACATCTTTTGGGTTTTGGTTGCAATTTTAAAGTAGACCTGCACTGAAATAAATGTGGTCAGATTGCAGAAAGAAATAGCTGATATGTATTTATAAGACCTTTGTGAATGCAGTAAAGAAAATCTGCAAGCCCAAATTTGTAATTCAGCAGAGAAATCTTTGTTTAAAAATGACAAATTTGCAGCTAAAATCTGGCCCTCCGCGGAAACTGGTTGTACATCCAGGACAGTGCCGTGACATAAGAGATAAGACAGAGCGCTAGCACCTTCAGTCCGATCCTGCGCATTGAGTGAATGCAATACAGCTATTTCTCAATTGAAATTGATTTTATGTGTTAGTAATGTTACTGTTTTATACATCCAGGTTTCAACATCCAAAAGTAAGCTGCAATGAATGCAAGATACAGCTTTGCATGCTCAGATCAGCGGGCTCCAGCATGCGAGCGGGTCGTCGCGGTAACCCCGACCCCAGCCCTGCCCCGTGATTAAATATTGGCTTGCATGTGCCTCCATCCATTCACTCATACTGCAGCTGCATTGATCATGCAGATCCTACTTACATTGCAAATAGTCCCTAAAATATCATTTCAGTCCACAAACATTCAGTCTTAAAGCAAGACAATATAAAACTCCCCAATAATTGTTTTTTACGGGGAAATATCGAATATACAACCCCTGGCAAAAATTATGGAATCACCGGCCTCAGAGGATGTTCATTCAGTTGTTTACTTTTGTAGAAAAAAAGCAGATCACAGACATGACACAAAACTAAAGTCATTTCAAATGGCAACTTTCTGGCTTTAAGAAACACAATAAGAAATCAAGAAAAAAGATTGTGGCAGTCAGTAACGGTTACTTTTTTAGACCAAGCAGAGGAAAAAAATATGGAATCACTCAATTCTGAGGAAAAAATTATGGAATCACCCTGTAAATTTTCATCCCCCAAATTAACACCTGCATCAAATCAGATCTGCTCATTGACATTGACCCTATGCCATGACATTTACCCTATGTGTCTTTTTGCTAGGAATGTTTTTGCAGTTTTTGCTCTATGGCAAGATGCATTATCATCTTGAAAAATGATTTCATCATCCCCAAACATCCTTTCAATTGTCCAAAATATCAACATAAACTTGTGCATTTATTGATGAAGTAATGACAGCCATCTCCCCAGTGCCTTTACCTGACATGCAGCCCAATATCATCAATGACTGTGGAAATTTACATGTTCTTTTCAGGCAGTCATCTTTATAAATCTCATTGGAAAGGCACCAAACAAAAGTTCCAGCATCATCACCTTGCCCAATGCAGATTCGAGATTCATCACTGAATATGACTTTCATCCAGTCATCCACAGTCCACAATTGCTTTTCCTTAGCCCATTGTAACCTTGTTTTTTTCTGTTTAGGTGTTAATGATGCCTTTTGTTTAGCTTTTCTGTATGTAAATCCCATTTCCTTTAGGCAGTTTCTTACAGTTCGGTCACAGACGTTGACTCCAGTTTCCTCCCATTCGTTCCTCATTTGTTTTGTTGTACATTTTTCGATTTTTGAAACATATTGCTTTAAATTTTCTGTCTTGACGCTTTGTCTTCCTTGGTCTACCAGTATGTTTGCCTTTAACAACCTTCCCATGTTGTTTGTATTTGGTCCAGAGTTTAGACACAACTGACTGTGAACAACCAACATCTTTTGCAACATTGCGTGATGATTTACTCTCTTTTAAGAGTTTGATAATCCTCTCCTTTGTTTCAATTGACATCTCTCGTGTTGGAGCCATGATTCATGTCAGTCCACTTGGTGCAACAGCTCTCCAAGGTGTGTTCACTCCTTTTTAGATGCAGACTAATGAGCAGATCTGATATGATGCAGGTGTTAGTTTTGGGGATGAAAATTTACAGGGTGATTCCATAATTTTTTCCTCAGAATTGAGTGATTCCATATTTTTTCCTCTGCTTGGTTTAAAAAAGTAACCGTTACTGACTGCCACAATCTTTTTTTCTTGATTTCTTATAGTGTTTCTTAAAGCCAGAAAGTTGCCATTTGACTTTAGTTTTGTGTCATGTCTGTGATCTGCTTTTTTTCTACAAAATTAAACAACTGAATGAACATCCTCCGAGGCCGGTGATTCCATAATTTTTCCAGGGGTTGTAGATCTAGTCTAAAGGCAAAACAATCATAAACAACCTCGAAATGGTGGTAGGGTAAAAACAGTAGATTTTCAATGCGACACCACTCAATCAAATGGGCGTATGAAAAAGTCCCCCAAAATAATTGTCAAGCAAAAATAAAAGAAATGTGTACTCACCAAACGTACCGCAAGACAATATGAAGTTTTTAAAAAAAGTCGATCCTTCCGTATAAGACAATAAAAAAGTGCTTTTACGAGTATAAGAGATGCAAACTGATGTAAATCCACAAATTACAGTTGGCATGCACAATGCATGCTGGGATAGTGTCTTCTCTCTGGCGTCCCTTTTGTTTTTCTCCCTGGGTTACATCACAGAAATGAGACATTCCGTATTTCCATTCTGTTGTACAGCATGGCAGACAGTTGTGGGACTTGCAATGTTATTGTTTGTGGTGGTGGGGGTGGTGTCCTTTCAGCACCTCCTGTTTTGTTCAGGGTCACCACAGGGGATCCAGCGTGGATCCGCATTGATATTTGGTACAAGTTTTGCACCTGATGGAACTCCAGTTTCACCTGTAGAAAGGGACACAACCCCCGGTCTTCCAGAAATGTCCCCCATATAAGTACTAACCAGTATCCGCTCTGTTTAGCCTCTCAGACCTGATGGCACCAGGACCAGGCCTACACAGAGACCGACTGGGTACAACTGTGGGACTCAGAATATTTAACATAAAACTTCAACCATATTTTACTATACGAGTAAAAGGGAAACAATTTTGCACATGCGTCTTATTGCCTTTGTCAAGGTTAGAGTTTTCATTCCTGTGAGTTTGTTAGATTGTGAGTAGAATAACAAACAAGATGAAATTAATGGATTTTATGAAGATTTGGTGGTGAGAGAGGTCTTGGGTCAAGGAAGAACTGGGCAGCGCAGTCTTGTTTGAGGGCTGGCGCTAAAGGCTTAAAATATGACGCAATAATTGTATATCTGGGGACAGCCCTTGTATGTCCCCATCAGAAACATGGCACTTTCTCTGAGTTTTGGGGCAAATTACAGGGCAAAGAAAAAGTGACAATGCGGTGGAAAGCGGATGTGTTGTGGTTTGTTTATGACCCAGAGATCAAACATGTCGAGGTGATTTTGCAGGTGAGAGAACGGAGCTACTCTGCTCCCATTTGCCTCATCTTCACTTCTCCACTGGGGGCCGAAAAAAACTGCACTTTTTGTAACTGCTTCAGTGACTGCAGCCGAAAAAACAAAACAGTACACCATTTTGTGTACTTATGTTGTGCAATGGCAGGCTGTCCCCGGTAGCGGTCAAATCCCACAATAGCATGCACGAGTTCAAACAAGACTGTGCTGCCCTATTAATAAAATGTTTTGCAGATACAGATCAAAAGGTGGATGTTGCCTTTGTGCTTTGATCTTTGTTCTGATGCCATTTATTCATATTCCTTTGATCCTCATTCTGCCTTTCATTATGATTTTGATTACAATACTGAATCACAGCATCATATCAGGATCAGGGTTATTCTGTTTATGATCAATCCTACAGACAGACAAAACGGCAGCAAAAATGTCCTTTAATGAAGGTAATAGATCTAAGTTCAGGATCAAAGGAATGTGATCAGGATCAAAGAAAGTGAGCTGTCAGCAGGGACCCTGAGCAAAGGCCTGTAGAAATTTCTCTCTTTGATCCTGAATTTCAATCTTTCAAATTTTAGTGTCGGTGTGTGCTTTTTGAATTCCATTCTAGTCATTGTATAGCTTTGCTTTTTTTGTGCTCAGATTGCTGTAAAGAAGGAATATATTTGTGTGTTCTAATTCACTGTATTTTTATATAACCTCAAAGTAGATAGTCCATCTATATGCAGATAAACAGATGAATTTCAATTTATTTATTTGATAAAACAAGAATTCAAGGTCACCATTATTAGACTTAATATTTTCAGAATACAATAACCTTTAATGTAAAGTTGGTTTATTTTTAATAACCTGTGATAATGAACAAAAAAATAAATTAAATCTGCTGAGTTTTGATTGGCTGTTGAAGGAGACTTGTGATGATGTAAGCGCATAGATCACATATAAAAAGTTGATGATGAGCCAACGATTGAGTCATAATGTGTTTTTTCCCCACAGAGGCTTCATGATGATGAGGTCGGAACAAAGCAGAAAGCAAAAGATATAATAATAAATGTATTTAAAGTGTTTTTAAATTCACTGATTGCATACAGGTAAGAGAGCTGCCACACATTTACTGTGCACTTGGAGGATATTTTTTTAATGTTCTGACAGGTTATTTTTTTTACTATTTAAATCTCTTGGAATTGCTGGACTGGTGTCTTGCAGGAGTCTCATCCTGGACAGGTTTCAACATCCAGGATGAAGTCGTAGATTGAATGCATAACGTTAATGTTTTATATGAACTGCTTTCACAGATGCTGCACAAGCCCTTGAATCATGAACAACACAACAGCGAGCCAGATGCTGCCGTTGCACACGCCGGTCAAAGTCTTTCTGTCTGTAGTCCCGTGCCTTCTCTTCCTGTACGTAAACGGAGTCATGCTGGTGGCCTTGCTGAGGAAGCCTCTGCTGCTGGAGTCTTCACGTTATGTTCTGTTCGCCCATTTGCTCTTAACCGACTCTTTGCAGCTTGTTGTGGCCATGTTGCTTTACATATTTGCTGCAGCCAAGGTCACAATGCTCCATTACATGTGCATGTTCCTCACCCTGCTTGCAATCGTCTTTGTTAAAATGTCTCCCCTCAACCTCACCATCATGTCTTTGGAGAGGTATGTCGCCATCTGTTTCCCGCTGAGGCATTCGGAGGTTACCACCACCCGGAGGACAGGTGTCGCCATCGGGGTCATGTGGGCCGTGGTCTCTTTAGACGCTCTTGTGCAGCTGTTCGTGTTCATCAGTCTCAAACACACGCATTTCACTGTGCAGGTTTTCTGCAGCACACAATCCATGTTCATGCTGCAGAGTCACATGACCTTATACAGTACACTGACATTGTTGTATTTTGTGTTAGTCAGCATGATTATCATTTATACATACATAGCTGTCTTAGTTACGGTGAAGTCAGCCTCGTCTAAAGTCGGGTGTAAAGGCGCTAAAGCCTTAAAGACCATCCTGCTGCACCTCCTGCAGCTGTGCCTGTGCCTCCTTACCACTCTGTTCAATATGATCAACTCTGAGGGTGTCTGGAAATCGTTACACGGTATACAGGCCATTCATGTTCAGTATATCCTCTTTTTAAGCCTCCTCATTTTTCCTAAATGTCTCAGCCCGCTTATATACGGCCTCCGAGATGATGCCTTCAGGCGTGTCTTCAAGTATTATTTCACATTTGGTCTCAAAACTGCAGTTTGTCCATTACCTAAGTCACAGCATTTGAAATGAGTGTGTGTGGGTGGCCGGGGGGGGGTAAGAGAGAGACAATGAATTTATTCTGTTCTAATTGGTTAAAAATGTTCTTAATAAATGTATTTTTATTATTCTCTTCAAATTTGTAACCCCTCACCTCTGTCTCGTTCTCATTTCCACCACATACAACTCTATTCTCCTGCACTCCCTTCAGGGCCCATGTCTCAGCCCACTACAGCTTTGTTAGATGTACCATAACCACTGTCACATAAATCCTCGAGTGGTTTGTCCAATAACAGATGGGTCACAGTGGGTTTGATCTCCAGTTCTTGTAGAGTGTTTTCACTACCCCAAAAACCAATCAACTGATCAAGCTTGGAGCACATTACTAATGTCTGCCCCAAACAGATGTGGGGAAAAGATGCAGAAAAAAGGGAAGTTATTAACACAATATGGCAACAAAAAAGATGAACAATTTTCATGTATTTTTTAAAGTAATTCCAACTCAGGTATTACTGACTAAATGCCTTGGAACTTTTATAGCAAGACTAATTCAAGCTTAGTAAAGCATTTAGTTAAGTGGTTTAGAAGTTTTTTGACTTCCAAATTATTTCATTTAGTTTGTTCTAAATTTCCTATTTCACTTAGATTCTACTCAATAATGTCCATACAATACTTAATATTTAATATTTTTGAGGATTAGTAATTCATTTCACTTAAATTGAAATAAAGTACACATTGCAATTCCACTTTTGTGATCAAATATGACTTCACAAACATTGTTTTTTGTTTTGTTTTTAAATCTTGAACATTTTTGTATCAACATCTTGCAACAACTTATCAGTTTATGTTACCATTGGTTACGATGTGTACATGTAGAACAAAAACCTTTCATGCTAAAAGGCGGTTAAATTTTACCTATACACACTAACCCCATGAAAACTTTTTTTTTTAGTGTCCAGCACATTCTGTTACGTAAATAAAAATTTGTTCTAAACACTACTATGTATTTAATGTTTGTTGTTCTTTGTTAGCAGTTGATGGTTATAAAATGGAACAAATATTGCTTAAAAAGACGAACCAATTAAACATGGGTAAAGATCTGGATACTTTAATTAGCTTTGTGTTTTAGAATCAGACCCATGGAGAAAATGTATGCGCTCATGGGTGTAATAATAGAATTGTGGTTCCTGGTTCTATCTATTCTATTTCTAAATCTCTAAATCTATTTAAGCATAAAAATTCAAAAAGAAAAAATAATAGAGCACCTTCAACTGCACCACAGACTAAAACAGTTAAATGTGCTCTATTAAACATTAGGTCTCTCTCTTCTAAGTCCCTTTTAGTAAATGATATAATAATTGATCAACATATTGATTTATTCTGCCTTACAGAAACCTGGTTACAGCAGGATGAATATGTTAGTTTAAATGAGTCAACACCCCCGAGTCACACTAACTGTCAGAATGCTCGTAGCACGGGCCGAGGCGGAGGATTAGCAGCAATCTTCCACTCCAGCTTTTTAATTAATCAAAAACCCAGACAGAGCTTTAATTCATTTGAAAGCTTGACTCAGTCTTGTCCATCCAAATTGGAAGTCCCAAAAACCAGTTTTATTTGTTGTTATCTATCGTCCTCCTGGTCGTTACTGTGAGTTTCTCTGTGAATTTTCAGACCTTTTGTCTGACTTAGTGCTTAGCTCAGATAAGATAATTATAGTGGGCGATTTTAACATCCACACAGATGCTGAGAATGACAGCCTCAACACTGCATTTAATCTATTATTAGACTCAATTGGCTTTGCTCAAAATGTAAATGAGTCCACTCACCACTTTAATCATATCTTAGATCTTGTTCTGACTTATGGTATGGAAATTGAAGACTTAACAGTATTCCCTGAAAACTCCCTTCTGTCTGATCATTTCTTAATAACATTTACATTTACTCTGATGGACTACCCAGCAGTGGGGAATAAGTTTCATTACGCTAGAAGTCTTTCAGAAAGCGCTGTAACTAGGTTTAAGGATATGATTCCTTCTTTATGTTCTCTAATGCCATATACCAACACAGTGCAGAGTAGCTACCTAAACTCTGTAAGTGAGATAGAGTATCTCGTCAATAGTTTTACATCCTCATTGAAGACAACTTTGGATGCTGTAGCTCCTCTGAAAAAGAGAGTTTTAAATCAGAAGTGCCTGACTCCATGGTATAACTCACAAACTCGCAGCTTAAAGCAGATAACCTGTAAGTTGGAGAGGAAATGGCGTCTCACTAATTTAGAAGATCTTCACTTAGCCTGGAAAAAGTCTGTTGCTCTATAAAAAAAGCCCTCCGTAAAGCTAGGACATCTTACTACTCATCACTAATTGAAGAAAATAAGAACCCCAGGTTTCTTTTCAGCACTGTAGCCAGGCTGACAAAGAGTCAGAGCTCTATTGAGCCGAGTATTCCTTTAACTTTAACTAGTAATGACTTCATGACTTTCTTTGCTAATAAAATTTAACTATTAGAGAAAAAATTACTCATAACCATCCCAAAGACGTATCGTTATCTTTGGCTGCTTTCAGTGATGCCGGTATTTGGTTAGACTCTTTCTCTCAGATTGTTCTGTCTCAGTTATTTTCATTAGTTACTTCATCCAAACCATCAACATGTCTATTAGACCCCATTCCTACCAGGCTGCTCAAGGAAGCCCTACCATTATTTAATGCTTCGATCTTAAATATGATCAATCTATCTTTATTAATTGGCTATGTACCACAGGCTTTTAAGGTGGCAGTAATTAAACCATTACTTAAAAAGCCATCACTTGACCCAGCTATCTTAGTTAATTATAGGCCAATCTCCAACCTTCCTTTTCTCTCAAAAATTCTTGAAAGGGTAGTTGTAAAACAGCTAACTGATCATCTGCAGAGGAATGGTCTATTTGAAGAGTTTCAGTCAGGTTTTAGAATTCATCATAGTACAGAAACAGCATTAGTGAAGGTTACAAATGATCTTCTTATGGCCTCAGACAGTGGACTCATCTCTGTGCTTGTTCTGTTAGACCTCAGTGCTGCTTTTGATACTGTTGACCATAAAATTTTATTACAGAGATTAGAGCATGCCATAGGTATTAAAGGCACTGCAGTGGTTTGAATCATATTTATCTAATAGATTATAATTTGTTCATGTAAATGGGGAATCTTCTTCACAGACTAAGGTTAATTATGGAGTTCCACAAGGTTCTGTGCTAGGACCAATTTTATTCACTTTATACATGCTTCCTTTAGGCAGTATTATTAGACGGCATTTCTTAAATTTTCACTGTTACGCAGATGATACCCAGCTTTATCTATCCATGAAGCCAGAGGACACACACCAATTAGCTAAACTGCAGGATTGTCTTACAGACATAAGGACATGGATGACCTCTAATTTCCTGCTTTTAAACTCAGATAAAACTGAAGTTATTGTACTTGGCCCCACAAATCTTAGAAACATGGTGTCTAACCAGATCCTTACTCTGGATGGCATTACCCTGACCTCTAGTAATACTGTGAGAAATCTTGGAGTCATTTTTGATCAGGATATGTCATTCAAAGCGCATATTAAACAAATATGTAGGACTGCTTTTTTGCATTTATGCAATATCTCTAAAATTAGAAAGGTCTTGTCTCAGAGTGATGCTGAAAAACTAATTCATGCATTTATTTTCTCTAGGCTGGACTATTGTAATTCATTATTATCAGGTTGTCCTAAAAGTTCCCTGAAAAGCCTTCAGTTAATTCAAAATGCTGCAGCTAGAGTACTAACGGGGACTAGAAGGAGAGAGCATATCTCACCCATATTGGCCTCTCTTCATTGGCTTCCTGTTAATTCTAGAATAGAATTTAAAATTCTTCTTCTTACTTATAAGGTTTTGAATAATCAGGTCCCATCTTATCTTAGGGACCTCATAGTACCATATCACCCCAATAGAGCGCTTCGCTCTCAGACTGCAGGCTTACTTGTAGTTCCTAGGGTTTGTAAGAGTAGAATGGGAGGCAGAGCCTTCAGCTTTCAGGCTCCTCTCCTGTGGAACCAGCTCCCAATTCAGATCAGGGAGACAGACACCCTCTCTACTTTTAAGATTAGGCTTAAAACTTTCCTTTTTGCTAAAGCTTATAGTTAGGGCTAGATCAGGTGACCCTGAATCATCCCTTAGTTATGCTGCTATAGACTTAGACTGCTGGGGGGTTCCCATGATGCACTGAGTGTTTCTTTCTCTTTTTGCTCTGTATGCACCACTCTGCATTTAATCATTAGTGACTGATCTCTGCTCCCCTCCACAGCATGTCTTTTTCCTGGTTCTCTCCCTCAGCCCCAACCAGTCCCAGCAGAAGACTGCCCCTTGCTGAGCCTGGTTCTGCTGGAGGTTTCTTCCTGTTAAAAGGGAGTTTTTCCTTCCCACTGTCGCCAATTGCTTGCTCACAGGGGGTCGTTTTGACCGTTGGGGTTTTTACGTAATTATTGTATGGCCTTGCCTTACAATATAAAGCGCCTTGGGGCAACTGTTTGTTGTGATTTGGCGCTATATAAATTGACTGACTATTG
This sequence comes from Thalassophryne amazonica, assembly GCF_902500255.1. Taxonomy (NCBI): domain Eukaryota; kingdom Metazoa; phylum Chordata; class Actinopteri; order Batrachoidiformes; family Batrachoididae; genus Thalassophryne; species Thalassophryne amazonica. Next base: position 88,634,375 of record NC_047111.1, read on the forward strand.
TAATCAAAAACATATTCATGTTCTGAGTTTATAAAAAATTGTTCTTTAAAATAGTTCCTTTCTATTGTGATCAAAAACATATTCATGTTCTGAGTTTATAAAAAAAAACTTGTTCTATAAATAGTTCCTTTACTATTGTAATCAAAAACATATTCATATTCTGAGTGTATAAAAAACTTGTTCTATAAATAGTTTCTTTACTATTGTGATCAAAAACATATTCATGTTCTGAGTTTATAAAAAACTTGTTCTATAAATAGTTCCTTTACTGTTGTGATCAAAAACATATTCATGTTCTGAGTTTATAAAAAAAACTTCCATCCATCCATTTTCTTCTGCTTTATCCGGAGTCGGGTCGCGGGGGCAGCAGCTCAAGCAAAGCCGCTCAGACCTCCCAATCCACACACACCTCCCCCAGCTCCTCCGGGGGAACCCCAAGGCGTTCCCAAGCCAGCCGAGAGATGTAGTCCCTCCAGCGTGTCCTGGGTCTTCCCCGGGGCCTCCTCCCAGTGGGACGTGCCCGGAAAACCTCTCCAGCGAGGCGTCCAGGGGGCATCCGGAAAAGATGCCCGAGCCACCTCAACTGACTCCTTTCGACGTGGAGGAGCAGCGGCTCGACTCCGAGCTCCTCCCGAGTGACCGAGCTCCTCACCCTATCTCTAAGGGAGCGCCCAGCCACCCTGCAGAGGAAACCCATCTTGGCCGCTTGTACTCGTGATCTTGTTCTTTCGGTCATGAGACAAATCTCATGACCATAGGTGAGGATCGGAACATAGATCAATCGGTAAATCGAGAGCTTTGCCCCCCTACTCAGCTCTCTCTCTCAGCGCACGCTGAAGGTCCTGATTTGACGAAGCCAACAGAACCACATCGTCTGCAAACAGCAGAGACGAGATTCTGTGGTTCCCAAACCAGACCTCCTCTACACCCTGGCTGTGCGTAGAAATTCTGTCCATAAAATAATGAAAAGAACCGGTGACAAAGGGCAGCCCTGGTGGAGGCCAACGTGCACTGGAAACAGGTTTGACTTACTACCGGCAATGTGAACCAAACTCCTGCTGTGGTCGTACAGGGACCGGATAGCCCTTAGCAAAGGACCCCGGACCCCATACTCCCAGAGCACTACCCACAGGGTGCCCCAAGGGACACGGTCGAACGCCTTCTCCAGATCCACAAAACACATGTGGACTGGTTGGGCAAACTCCCATGAACCCTTGAGCACCCGATGGAGTGTGTAGAGCTGGTCCAGTGTGCCGCGACCAGGATGGAAACCACACTGCTCCTCCTGAATCCGAGGTTTGACCATCGGTCGAATTCTCCTCTCCAGTACTCTGGAATAGACCTTACCGGGGAGGCTGAGGAGTGTGATCCCCCTATAGTTGGAACACACCCTCCGGTCCCCCTTCTTAAACAGAGGGACCACCACCCCGGTCTGCCAATCCAGAGGCACTGTCCCCGATCACCACGCAATGTTGCAGAGGCGTGTCAGCCAAGACAGCCCCACAACATCCAGAGACTTAAGGTACTCAGGACGGATTTCATCCACCCCAGGAGCCTTGCCACCGAGGAGCTTTCTAACCACCTCGGTGACTTCGGCCTGGGTAATGGATGAGTCCGCCTCTGAGTCCCCAGTCTCTGCTTCCTCTTTGGAAGACGTGACGATGGGATTGAGGAGATCCTCGAAGTACTCCCTCCACCGCCCGACAACATCCCCAGTCAGGGTCAACAGCTCCCCACCCGCACCATAAACAGTGCTGGTGGAGAGCTGCTTCCGCCTCCTGAGGCGTTGGACGGTTTGCCAGAATCTCTTCGAGGTTGACCGATAGTCCTCCTCCATAGCCTCGCCGAACTCCTCCCAGACCCGGGTTTTTGCCTCTGCGACCGCACGGGCTGCAGCATGATTGGCCTGCTGGTACCTGTCAGCTGCCTCTGGGGTCTCACCTACCAATAAAGATAAGTAGGACTCCTTCTTCAGCTTGACGGCATCCCTTACTTCCAGTGTCCACCACCGGGTTCGGGGATTGCCTCCGCGACAGGCACCAGAGACCTTGCGACCACAGCTACGAGCAGCCGCATCGACAATGGAGGTGGAGAACATGGTCCACTCGGACTCCATGTCTCCAACCTCCCACGGGATCTGGGAGAAGCTCTTCTGGAGGTGGGAGTTGAAGACCTCGCTGACAGAGGGTTCCGCCAATCGTTCCCAGCAGACCCTCACGATACGTTTGGGCCTGCCAGGTCTGACCGGCTTCCCACCCTCCCAGCGGATCCAACTCACCACCAGGTGGTGATCAGTCGACAGCTCTGCCCCTCTCTTCACTCGAGTGTCTGAGACACGTGGCCGAAGGTCAGATGATACGACTACAAAGTCGATCATCGACCTCCAGCTCAGGGTGTCCTGGTGCCACGTGCACTTATGAACACCCTTGTGCTCAAATATGGTGTTTGTGATGGACAAACTGTGACTAGCACAGAAGTCCAACAACTGAACACCACTCGGGTTCAGATCGGGGAGGCCATGCTTCCCGATCACCCCCCTCCAGGTCTCATTGTCGCCGCCCACGTGGGTGTTGAAATCCCCCAGGAAAACAATGGAGTCCCCAGTCGGAGCGCTATCTAGTACCCCTCCCAGGGACTCCAGGAAGGTCGGGTACTCTACACTGCCGCTCGGCCCATAGGCCGAGACAACGGTGAGAGACCTGTCCCCGACCCGAAGGCGTAGGGACGCGACCCTCTCGTTCACCGGAGTGAACTCCAACACTTGGCGACTGAGCTGGGGAGCAATAAGGAATGCGACCCCAGCTCTCCGCCTCTCCCCATGGGCGACGCCAGAATGAAGCGTCCAGCCCCTCTCCAGGAGTTGGGTACCAGAGCCCAAGCTGTGCGTGGAGGTGAGCCCGACTATCTCTAGTCGGTATCTCTCAACCTTCCGCACAAGCTCAGGCTCCTTCCCCCCTAGCGAGGTGACATTCCACGTCCCAACAGCCAGGGGCTGTGAGCATGGACCGGGCCGCCGGGCCACCCGCCCTCAACCGCCACCCAATCCTCTTTGCACCTGACCCCCATGGCCCCCTCTGCAGGTGGTGAACCCACAGGAGGGCAGGCCCACGTCACTCTTTCGGGCTGAGCCTGGCCGGGCCCCATGGGCTAAGGCCCGACCACCAGGCACTCGCGCGCGAGCCCCAACCCCAGGCCTGGCTCCAGGGTGGGACCCCGGCTCCGCCATACCGGGCGACGTCACGGTCCTTGATCTTTTACTGGTAATGGAGGTTCTGAACTGCCCTTAGTCTGACCCGTCACCTAGGACCTGTTTGCCTTGGGAGACCCTACAGGGAGCACAAAGCCCCCGACAACATAGCTCCTAGGATCATTCGGGTACGCAAACTCCCCCACCACGATAAGGTGGCAGCTAGAGGGGGAGATAAAAAAAAACTTGTTCTATAAATAGTTCCTTTACTATTGTGATCAAAAACATTCATGTTCTAAGTTTATTTTTTAAAAACTTGTTCTATAAATAGTTCCTTTACTTCTGATCAATCCATATCAATTTCAGACTTAAAATAATGTACTGATTTAAGCTCTAGCCATTTGGGGTTAATCCACGCCCACTTCCGGGTTAGGCCACGCCCTCTACGAGTACAGCTACGGATACAGATAATTTAGATCAGGGGTGGCCAAGTTCGGTCCTCGAGAGCCACCTTCCCGACACTGTTAGTTGTCTCCCTGCTCCAACACACCTGAATCCAATGAAAGACTCGTTAGCAGACTTTTAATGAGCCTTTCATTGGATTCAGGTGTGTTGGAGCAGGGAGACAACTAGGAATGTGGCTCTCGAGGACCGAACTTGGCCACCCCTGATTTCGATGGTTGAACACATACAGATAGTGGTGTACTTGCTTGTCCCTACACAAAATGATGTGTTGCATAAGTAATTATACCCTTTGATATAATGTAGCAGCTGCACTCTGTGTTGTGTTGTTATGACTCCGCCCATTTGCTCCCCTCGGGACGCAAACTCACGATCCTAGACATGGAAGTCGGACTTTCTAACCAGAAGGCTAAAACCCAGGGCTCTGGCCATGTGACCAGAGAATCCTTTTGAGCTGTTGGAAGTGAGGTTTACTAACTACATATGCACAGCGAGACCTGCTGGCCGCCGTTACAATAACACAAATCAATCATGAATTTTACAACATTTTCTTCAGACAAGGCAGAGAGGATGGATACATGAGTATTGCCAAGGCAATGAATTTGCCTTCATTTACCTCAATAAGAAACACAAACAGTATGGTACTGTATAGCAAATCTATGTACAGTCACCAGTTCTGTGCAAGAAGGAGACGATCACCAGTCACTGCGTCTGGGTGGAGTGGAACAGAGAAGGACTTTCATACAAGGAAACTGATCAAAACAAGGTGCAAGTCTCCCATGTTCCTTCAGGCTACCTGTAGCTGAGCCTTCAAGTCTTCCTTTAAAAATAAAAAACAAATCCTTCTCTGCTGCTATGTTGTGTAACTGGTGATGCAAATTACAGTGTTGCACCTCATGCACCTCTCCAGTTATCACCAGAGAAGAATTTAACTGCTTCAGACTTATTGAGGGTGTCTTGGCTTCCCTCACTAGTCTCCTTTTTGCTAGGTCACTAAGATTTTGAGAACTGCCTCCTGCATACAGATTTAACATAAGTTATGATACTGTCTCCTTAATGATTGATATGAAAGGCTTGTGAATTTTTCACCGAGGCCTTCTGAGTTATACTCCCACAATTAAATGCAGCATCAAAAAATACTCTTACCAAAGAAACAAGGGACATACAGTTAATCAACCACCAACCAAACAAGCCCAAGTGCCATAAATACAAAGAACACAATCAGGATTAAACTCTCATTCCAGACAGGCTGCTATACCTGTAGCACCTGCTACATGCTTCATCTTTCAGGCCCATTTCCATCACGCATTCCAGTTTGACATAAGCGTCGTCCTCAGAACATCTCCCAATGCCACCATCTCATCATTTGGCGTAACTGCATTGCAAGCAAAGCAGATTTGTTTCTGCCGCAGGGATCCTCTGCGCACTGTATAAGGTGTAGTACTGGTAACATTATCCACACTTTCCGAGTCTGAACTGTTCGCGGCTCCAGATGGCTGAAGTTTGCTGCACTGACCTTCAGTCAGTCTAGTTCAGTCTAGTTTGAAAATTGATGCGACAGATGTTATGAATGATAATGTCACTGTTTACTGCGGACAGGCGCTGTGTGGCCAGACGAAATCAGCATAGGGAGGCTTGGAGAATACCAACAAACTGCTCTCTGCTCTTGACCACCTGTCTGCTAACTTCTGGTACAGTTTCAGTCCATCTTTAGCCACCTTAGAAAAATTATCATTCGCTTTAATGCAACTGTTGAATTGAATGCACAGTTCTCCCTCACTGTCTCCCTGGCTCAAAAACGGTTTTGCTGCCATTGCCGTAACTTCCACAAAAGTCTATTTCTTGTCCACACCAACATTCTCTGATAAAATCACAGCATCACACATTCTGCAAAGAAATCTTATTTATCCCCTCAAAATAATGGAGAGAGTAGCCCCATGATCAATCAAAGACACACAATTATAAAATGTTAATATTGCAAATTGGCCACCTCGGACAAAATCATGAAATGCATGGTCAAAATATGGACAAATTTCAAGATGGCACAAAATCTTATTTTGATTAGTATTGTCTGAAGTACCAGAATCTGTTGAGAAAACCTTGACAGGAAAAAATGGCAGTTTTTACCTGGCTCAGCCCTGTCTATTTAGTGTGAGCAGTGAGTCTGGGTCTTTGACGCGCACAGGCGGCTGATGTGGGGATGCACTGTGGAGAGGAGCAAATGAAGATTGTCCTCTACTTTATTCTTTTTTGGGGGTTGCCCCAAACTCTGTCTTCTCACTGCTAGAGTTACGCACTAAAAATGTATCCATTTTCCTCCTAGCATGTTAGCTAACAATGTTTTCTCTTTCCTTTTTTCTGCTTCTTTTTTGTTGGTTAACAGTGTTTACAGTTATTTTTTTGCACTCCCCCTGAAGAACTCTGGCGCCCCCGGGGGGAGCACACCTCACTGTTTGAAACTTACTGGTGTAAGCTTATTTGTGTATTTCTGTTACATACAGTTCATGGCTGTGGCTGTGGCGCCTCCACATGGCAGTGTGTATATATGAGTTCCAGCTTTCACCTCATGAAATATTTGTTCCATTGGAAGAATGTAAAAACATTCATTATTCGTTTTACATAATTGCTAAAATAGATCCTTGTCATTTGATATTTTATTAATTTATAAACAACAGAAAAGGGACTTACATTTTGGTGTTCCACTGCAATGTGTAGTCCAGTGATGCTGTGCAGACTTCGGACTTCCATTAAAAAAAAAAAAAAGACTTTGTGTAGTTCCTCAGTCCAGCCAAAAATCAAATCAGCGATTCATGTGAACAGGTCTTCATGCATCCAGACGGCTTTTGTGTGTATTTTGTGTGTGTGTAGCCGTGTCAGTTAGCGCAATCAAATCATTGTGTATTCAGTGGCAGCTGGCCCATAGGGGGCGCTCAGGCGCTGCCCTCCTAGATGTGGAGAGAAAAAGTCATAATATATATTTAAAAAGTATTATCAATGTCAGTTTTACTTAATAGTATGTACCTACATGTAATATGAATGATTAAAACAACACTTCCTCCAACTGACTCTCATTCAACAGTGCATTTCCACCGACAGAAGCAGAGAACGTATCATTCCTCGTCTTGGGCGCTCATTCAAGCGCCCTTGAAGTGCAGCGAAATAACCAATGGTATGTAGTTGCTAGGGAAAATTAATAAATATTTGGCAAATCAACATTGCCAAAATTAATGGGTTTGGGGTGCCGGAATTTTAGCCCTTGCTACAAAAATGCGGGAACGTTAGATTGCTACAGTCAGTGACGCTGCAGCTGCTGTCAGTCAGTCAGGCAGGAAGAAATGATGGTGATGGCGACGTTCGGGTTATATTTATTTATTTTTATTTTGTCTCCGTGTGTTTTGCTGGAGTAAGTTGAAGAACTCTTCCGAGGTTTAAAACGGGACAAAACTAATCAAATCAATGACACCAAAGTTTGGCGGGGATCCTTGGAGGTGCGCACATCAGATCTTTCTTGTGGTTTAATGACAATTGCACATCCTGGTTGGAGGAGAGACGTTTGTCTGACTCGTTATAAACGGTGTCAGGCTTCATTCACACTGTCAGCGCGCACACGTCACGGAGGCTGCTGATCTGCGCGGATGAAAAGGAGCGAATCCATCTCTTCAGCTCAGGTGAGCTGACGAGCTGCTCAGATTTACGAGGTCTGTCAATAAAGTATAGGTCCTTTTTATTTTTTTCAAAAACTATATGGATTTCATTCATATGTTTTTATGTCAGTCATGCTTGAACCCTCGTGCGCATGCGTGAGTTTTTCCATGCCTGTCGGTGACGTCATTCGCCTGTGAGCACTCCTTGTGGGAGGAGTCGTCCAGCCGCTCGTCGGAATTCCTTTGTCTGAGAAGTTGCTGAGAGACTGGCGCTTTGTTTGATCAAAATTTTTTCTAAACCTGTGAGGCACATCGAAGTGGACACGGTTCGAAAAATTAAGATGGTTTTCGGTGAAAATTTTAACGGCTGATGAGAGATTTTGAGGTGATACTGTCGCTTTAAGGACTTCCCACGGAGCGAGACGTCGCACAGCGCTCTCAGCCACCGTCGTCAGCCTGTTTCAAGCTGAAAACCTCCACATTTCAGGCTCTATTGATCCAGGACGTCGTGAGAGAACAGAGAAGTTTCAGAAGAAGTCGGTTTCAGCATTTTATCCGGATATTCCACTGTTAAAGGAGATTTTTTTAATGAAAGACGTGCGGACGGATTGCACGGGCGCCAATCCGCCTCAGGGCTTATATAGCTTTTTACTTCTTCTTTCTATTGGTGAGGATTTCTCTTTTGTCACAAACTGTTGCTGCTCTTCATTTAATCTTTACCTCAGAATTCCAAAGCACAGGCATAACCAATGTGCACACTGTATCAAACACACACACACACACACACACTGGATAAAACCATAAAGCATTTATCCTGAGGGATTTTGTAAAGAAAGAAGCAGTACTTTTAGATGTACCAGCTACACAAACTTTAATCAATAGATTTTTGAGGTAAGAAATCAGCACCAACTGGGATTCCTCAGCAGTACTTCTCGAACATAGAAGACAGAGATGTCTATGTACCTGTAAGGGGATCCCTGGGAGGTTGCCTGCAACTATCAACGTCAGGGATAAGATTTTGTTTTTCAGATGTGTCACCTTCTTCAGAAACATCACCTCTAGTAAATTCTGTTCTCATTCAAATATAAATGGAACAAAAGCCGCTTTAGACTTCTAGACACGTTACTCAAGGGGAATTCACTAACTTTTTCCCCACTGTGGTGCTATTTTGCACAGCAAAAATGATATATTTATGCTTTGAGGATTACCTTTTAAAAAAAATCCCAGCGCTACATTTTAAATGTGGGAGGTTTACTCAACTTAAGAGCTCCACTGCTTTTCTGACACACAGGGCTTTCATAGAAACATAACAGTGAGTGAAGGTTTCTGCAGCATCCAACCTACCCTAACCACTCTGCCAGATCCTCCTCTCCAGAGACAAAGTAAAGGGACAGATAGAAGCATTTCAATTTCATAGGGCTACACCCACCCGGATTGTGACTAGCAGTTTGGAGATGGGCATACAGTGGAAGGGAAGGGGAGGCCGCACGTCCATCAGCTACACGTACACCTTTATTAAGAGAGAAGACAATGAAATCCTACAAAGTGGACAGACATGTCTGAGTGTGGAGCGGTCTAAACAAAAGATCAGGAACTCTGCTCAGCAAAGCAGATCCAGAAACTCCCAGATGTCTATAGGCATCTGACAAAATTAATTACCAGAGTGAGAAGAAAATGTCCGCAGATCACAGATCATGTTGGAAAAAAAAAAGACTTTTTTTCCTGCTGTGATTTATTGACTGTTAAAAAAAATGTTCTGTCACCCCATAAAATATTACTATGTAAGGTCTGACAGCTACATCATGATTGCCTTTTTCATATAAGTAACACCATACTGAATACACAGGGGGAGAGATATTTACTGGAAATGAGAAGACTCCCCTTTCACGGGGAATACGAGGGCTGTCAATAAAGTATAGGTCCTTTTTTATTTTTTCAAAAACTATATGGATTTCATTCATATGTTTTTACGTCAGACATGCTTGAACCCTCGTGCGCATGCGTGAGTTTTTCCACGCCTGTCGGTGACGTCATTCGCCTGTGAGCACTCCTTGTGGGAGGAGTCGTCCAGCCCCTCGTCGGAATTCCTGTCTGAGAAGTTGCTGAGAGACTGGCGCTTTGTTTGATCAAACTTTTTTCTAAACCTGTGAGACACATCGAAGTGGACACGGTTCGAAAAATTAAGCTGGTTTTCAGTGAAAATTTTAAAGGCTGATGAGAGATTTTGAGGTGATACTGTCGCTTTAAGGACTTCCCACGGTGCGAGACGTCACGCAGCGCTCTCAGGCGCCGTCGTCAGCCTGTTTCAAGCTGAAAACCTCCACATTTCAGGCTCTATTGATCCAGGACGTCGTGAGAGAACAGAGAAGTTTCAGAAGAAGTCGGTTTCAGCATTTTATCTGGATATTCCACTGTTAAAGGAGATTTTTTTAATGAAAGACGTGCGGACGGATTGCAGCGTCGGCTCGCAGCCGCCGCGACGCTCCGCCACAGGAAAAACACCTCCGTTGGAAGCCTTAAGGACAAGTTGGAACATGTCCAGCTGTTAAACAATTTCTCAGATACTCACTCCACTGAAAGCCATCAAAAGCCGCCTGGATTTTACAAATGGTTATCAACACGGAGGTGTTTTTACTGTGATGCCGCACCGCGCCGGCTGTGTCCCGACGCACAGACATGTCCGCATGGACACGTCCGCACGTCTTTCATTAAAAAAATCTGCTTTAACAGTGGAATATCCGGATAAAATGCTGAAACCGACTTCTTCTGAAACTTATCTGTTCTCTCACGACGTCCTGGATCAATAGAGCCTGAAATGTGGAGGTTTTCAGCTTGAAACATGCTGACGACGGCGCCTGGGAGCGCTGCGCGACATCTCACACCATGGGAAGTCCTCGGCTCAATAGAGCTCTGACTCTTTGTCAGCCTGGCTACAGTGCTGAAAAGAAACCTGGGGTTGTTCTTATTTTCTTCAATTAGTGATGAGTAGTAAGATGTCCTAGCTTTACGGAGGGCTTTTTGGATTACTTCATTGGCCCCGGATAGATGTGGCCCCATGGATCACCTGCACCCGCCCGCGCGTTGGTTTGTCCCCCGGCAACCGAGAGCAGGCAAGCGGGGTGTGGACTGGGGAAATATCTGCGTGGTCGCCCGTGCTCAAGCTCCTCGCATCGAGCACACCGCACTCCGTTTGGCGCTGTTAAACTGCCGGTCGGTCACCAACAAAACCTTCCTTCTCAACGACTTTTTTGCCTCTAAAAAACTGGATTTTATGTTCCTGATGGAGACATGGCTTCAAGTGGGTGAGTGCTCAGCCTTTTCTGAACTTCTTCCGCCGGGCTGCACATATCATAGTGCGCCTCGTAATTCTGGAAAAGGTGGAGGCCTTGCAACAGTTTTTAAATCCAGCCTTCACTGCTGTTGTTCTCCTTCTGAACTTTTCTCGAGTTTTGAAATACAACTCTTAAAACTCCAGACAAACCCACTTGTCCTTTGTGCACTCATCTATCGCCCTCCTAAATTCAACAAGCATTTTATACAAGAGTTTTCAGATTTCCTGGCCGGAGCACAGCGGTGTTTTGCTGTATCTGTTAATTTTGGCTCTCTGTTGGGACTGTTTACACAGAGACTGCTACCTGCTGCTTTGGACTTTGAACTAATAGTCTTTTTCAAGACTTTTTTACTTTTTTACCTTTTTATTTTATTTTTTTTTTTTTTTTTTTTTTTTTTTTTTTACTTTTTTACTTGACTCTACTGGTGGTCGGCTCTCACTGCGGTATTGTATCACTTCTTGTTCCGGAGCACAGCGGTGTTTTTCTGTATCTGTTAGCTGTTTGATCTGCGCAGTTAGATTGATCTAGTTATCTAGATTACGATTTGTTTCCCAGTGTAATCTTTACGTGCCTTAACTAAAGCACTCCTTCTGCTGAATCACCTCTAAATTATTTACACATTATTCGCTTTGCGTGTTTTTAGGAATCCGCTAGCTTAGCGTAGCTACTAGCTCTTAGCCGATTTAGCATGGCGGCTTCTCCTGTCTCTCCCGCACTTTTCTGCTCTGGGTGTGAAATGTTTAGTTATTCCTCGGCCTCCTTTAGCAGTAATGGTACTTGTAATAAGTGTAGCTTATTCGTAGCTTTGGAGGCCAGGCTGGGCGAATTGGAGACTCGGCTCCGCACCGTGGAAAATTCTACAGCTAGCAAGGCCCCTGTAGTCGGTGCGGACCAAGGTAGCTTAGCCGCCGTTAGTTCCCCCCTGGCAGATCCCGAGCAGCCGGGAAAGCAGGCCGACTGGGTGACTGTGAGGAGGAAGCGTAGCCCTAAACAGAAGCCCCGTGTACACCGCCAACCCGTTCACATCTTAACCGTTTTTCCCCACTCGACGATACACCCGCCGAGGATCAAACTCTGGTTATTGGCGACTCTGTTTTGAGAAATGTGAAGTTAGCGACACCAGCAACCATAGTCAATTGTCTTCCGGGGGCCAGAGCAGGCGACATTGAAGGAAATTTGAAACTGCTGGCTAAGGCTAAGCGTAAATTTGGTAAGATTGTAATTCACGTCGGCAGTAATGACACCCGGTTACGCCAATCGGAGGTCACTAAAATTAACATTGAATCGGTGTGTAACTTTGCAAAAACAATGTCGGACTCTGTAGTTTTCTCTGGGCCCCTCCCCAATCAGACCGGGAGTGACATGTTTAGCCGCATGTTCTCCTTGAATTGCTGGCTGTCTGAGTGGTGTCCAAAAAATGAGGTGGGCTTCATAGATAATTGGCAAAGCTTCTGGGGAAAACCTGGTCTTGTTAGGAGAGACGGCAGCCATCCCACTTTGGATGGAGCAGCTCTCATTTCTAGAAATCTGGCCAATTTTCTTAAATCCTCCAAACCGTGACTATCCAGGGTTGGGACCAGGAAGCAGAGTTGTAGTCTTACACACCTCTCTGCAGCTTCTCTCCCCCTGCCATCCCCTCATTACCCCATCCCCGTAGAGACGGTGCCTGCTCCCAGACTACCAATAACCAGCAAAAATCTATTTAAGCATAAAAATTCAAAAAGAAAAAATAATATAGCACCTTCAACTGCACCACAGACTAAAACAGTTAAATGTGGTCTATTAAACATTAGGTCTCTCTCTTCTAAGTCCCTGTTGGTAAATGATATAATAATTGATCAACATATTGATTTATTCTGCCTAACAGAAACCTGGTTACAGCAGGATGAATATGTTAGTTTAAATGAGTCAACACCCCGAGTCACACTAACTGTCAGAATGCTCGTAGCACGGGCCGGGGTGGAGGATTAGCAGCAATCTTCCATTCCAGCTTATTAATTAATCCAAAACCCAGACAGAGCTTTAATTCATTTGAAAGCTTGTCTCTTAGTCTTGTCCATCCAAATTGGAAGTCCCAAAAACCAGTTTTATTTGTTATTATCTATCGTCCACCTGGTCGTTACTGTGAGTTTCTCTGTGAATTTTCAGACCTTTTGTCTGACTTAGTGCTTAGCTCAGATAAGATAATTATAGTGGGCGATTTTAACATCCACACAGATGCTGAGAATGACAGCCTCAACACTGCATTTAATCTATTATTAGACTCTATTGGCTTTGCTCAAAAAGTAAATGAGTCCACCCACCACTTTAATCATATCTTAGATCTTGTTCTGACTTATGGTATGGAAATAGAAGACTTAACAGTATTCCCTGATAACTCCCTTCTGTCTGATCATTTCTTAATAACATTTACATTTACTCTGATGGACTACCCAGCAGTGGGGAATAAGTTTCATTACACTAGAAGTCTTTCAGAAAGCGCTGTAACTAGGTTTAAGGATATGATTCCTTCTTTATGTTCTCTAATGCCATATACCAACACAGTGCAGAGTAGCTACCTAAACTCTGTAAGGGAGATAGAGTATCTCGTCAATAGTTTTACATCCTCATTGAAGACAACTTTGGATGCTGTAGCTCCTCTGAAAAAGAGAGCTTTAAATCAGAAGTGTCTGACTCCGTGGTATAACTCACAAACTCGTAGCTTAAAGCAGATAACCCGTAAGTTGGAGAGGAAATGGCGTCTCACTAATTTAGAAGATCTTCACTTAGCCTGGAAAAAGAGTCTGTTGCTCTATAAAAAAGCCCTTCGTAAAGCTAGGACATCTTTCTACTCATCACTAATTGAAGAAAATAAGAACAACCCCAGGTTTCTTTTCAGCACTGTAGCCAGGCTGACAAAGAGTCAGAGCTCTATTGAGCTGAGTATTCCATTAACTTTAACTAGTAATGACTTCATGACTTTCTTTGCTAACAAAATTTTAACTATTAGAGAAAAAATTACTCATAACCATCCCAAAGACGTATCGTTATCTTTGGCTGCTTTCAGTGATGCCGGTATTTGGTTAGACTCTTTCTCTCCGATTGTTCTGTCTGAGTTATTCTCATTAGTTACTTCATCCAAACCATCAACATGTTTATTAGACCCCATTCCTACCAGGCTGCTCAAGGAAGCCCTACCATTATTTAATGCTTCGATCTTAAATATGATCAATCTATCTTTGTTAGTTGGCTATGTACCACAGGCTTTTAAGGTGGCAGTAATTAAACCATTACTTAAAAAGCCATCACTTGACCCAGCTATCTTAGCTAATTATAGGCCAATCTCCAACCTTCCTTTTCTCTCAAAAATTCTTGAAAGGGTAGTTGTAAAACAGCTAACTGATCATCTGCAGAGGAATGGTCTATTTGAAGAGTTTCAGTCAGGTTTTAGAATTCATCATAGTACAGAAACAGCATTAGTGAAGGTTACAAATGATCTTCTTATGGCCTCGGACAGTGGACTCATCTCTGTGCTTGTTCTGTTAGATCTCAGTGCTGCTTTTGATACTGTTGACCATAAAATTTTATTACAGAGATTAGAGCATGCCATAGGTATTAAAGGCACTGCGCTGCGGTGGTTTGAATCATATTTGTCTAATAGATTACAATTTGTTCATGTAAATGGGGAATCTTCTCCACAGACTAAAGTTAATTATGGAGTTCCACAAGGTTCTGTGCTAGGACCAATTTTATTCACTTTATACATGCTTCCCTTAGGCAGTATTATTAGACGGTATTGCTTAAATTTTCATTGTTACGCAGATGATACCCAGCTTTATCTATCCATGAAGCCAGAGGACACACACCAATTAGCTAAACTGCAGGATTGTCTTACAGACATAAAGACATGGATGACCTCTAATTTCCTGCTTTTAAACTCAGATAAAACTGAAGTTATTGTACTTGGCCCCACAAATCTTAGAAACATGGTGTCTAACCAGATCCTTACTCTGGATGGCATTACCCTGACCTCTAGTAATACTGTGAGAAATCTTGGAGTCATTTTTGATCAGGATATGTCATTCAAAGTGCATATTAAACAAATATGTAGGACTGCTTTTTTGCATTTACGCAATATCTCTAAAATCAGAAAGGTCTTGTCTCAGAGTGATGCTGAAAAACTAATTCATGCATTTGTTTCCTCTAGGCTGGACTATTGTAATTCATTGTTATCGGGTTGTCCTAAAAGTTCCCTAAAAAGCCTTCAGTTAATTCAAAATGCTGCAGCTAGAGTACTGACGGGGACTAGAAGGAGAGAGCATATCTCACCCATATTGGCCTCTCTTCATTGGCTTCCTGTTAATTCTAGAATAGAATTTAAAATTCTTCTTCTTACTTATAAGGTTTTGAATAATCAGGTCCCATCTTATCTTAGGGACCTCGTAGTACCATATTACCCCAATAGAGCGCTTCGCTCTCAGACTGCAGGCTTACTTGTAGTTCCTAGGGTTTGTAAGAGTAGAATGGGAGGCAGAGCCTTCAGCTTTCAGGCTCCTCTCCTGTGGAACCAGCTCCCAATTCAGATCAGGGAGACAGACACCCTCTCTACTTTTAAGATTAGGCTTAAAACTTTCCTTTTTGCTAAAGCTTATAGTTAGGGCTGGATCAGGTGACCCTGAACCATCCCTTAGTTATGCTGCTATAGACGTAGACTGCTGGGGGTTCCCATGATGCACTGTTTCTTTTTCTTTTTGCTCTGTATGCACCACTCTGCATTTAATCATTAGTGATCGATCTCTGCTCCCCTCCACAGCATGTCTTTTTCCTGGTTCTCTCCCTCAGCCCCAACCAGTCCCAGCAGAAGACTGCCCCTCCCTGAGCCTGGTTCTGCTGGAGGTTTCTTCCTGTTAAAAGGGAGTTTTTCCTTCCCACTGTAGCCAAGTGCTTGCTCACAGGGGGTCGTTTTGACCGTTGGGGTTTTACATAATTATTGTATGGCCTTGCCTTACAATATAAAGCGCCTTGGGGCAACTGTTTGTTGTGATTTGGCGCTATATAAAAAAAAAATTGATTGATTGATTGATTGAATTATAACCACCACTGACTGTTTGTTGATTGTGGGTGATTTTAATATTCATATTTGTTGTGATAATAAGCCTCTGGTCAAGGACTTTTTTAATGTGATTGATTCTTCACGCAGTGGGTTAGTGGTCCCATGCATGAAAAGGGGCATACATTAGATCTTATTCTTTGTTTTGGCCTCAATGTTCAAGTCGAGGAGATATGTGACTGTCAGATCTCGGACCATCTGCCGATTTTATTCAATTTAGCTCTTCCAGGCTCAGTGGAAAAGCGGGACCTATCTGTGCGCACAAAGCGCTCGTTAAACTCACAGTCTGTGGAGCAATTTACGAGCGCGTTTCTGGCCACTGTGCCCTCCTCACTTCGTGACCCGAGTGCTTTGAACTGTGAGGAGCTTCTTACTTTATTTAACTCTGTCTGCACAGAAGTGTTAGACTCTGTTGCGCCACTTGTGACCAAGCGCTCCAGGTTTGCGTCGGAGCCTTGGCACGAGACCACTCGTGCGCACAGACGTGAATGCAGGCACGCGGAGCAAAAATGGAAGAAGGACCATTTGCATGTTTCTCTGGGAATATTTCAAGACTGTCTTGTGGATTACCAGGAAGCTGTTAAGTCAGCAAAAGCCCTGTTTGTGTCAAATTTTATTGCAAATAACACTCACAGGCCTCAGGTCCTTTTTAATGTACTGAATCATCTGATTAACCCAGAATCTAGAACCCAGAATCTGGTCTTGTGTTGTCTGACTCACTGTGTGACAGTTTTTTTTTGTCATTTTTTGTTGAGAAAGTGTCACAAATCAGGGCTTCGATTTCAGTGTCTCACTCTAATGACTTTAATTTAAACACTGAGTGCACTTTGGCCTTTGTTGAGTTTCAGCCTCTATCTTTAACTGAATTGCTCAAAGTGTTTCAGCAATTAAGACCTTCCAATTGTCTTTTTGATTCTGTTCTTGCACGATTTTTAAAAAGTGTTATTTCTGTCCTTGGGCCATACATTTTAAATGTTATGAATGTTTATCTTTTATCTGGTTGTGTTCCAGGAGTTTTAAAACATGCTGTAGTTCAGCCTCTCCTCAAAAAGCCTACCTTGGATCCTAATATTCTTGCCAATTATAGGCCTGTTTCAAAGTTGCCATTTTTAGCTAAAATCCTTGAGAAAATTGCCTATGATCAGTTTCAGTCTCATTTGGATACTAATGGCATTTTTGAAAAATTTCAGTCTGGCTTCAAATCACTTCGTAGTACTGAAACAGCACTGTTGAAATTTTTTAATGATCTCCTTTTAATTGTTGACTCTGGTTGCTCTGGGATTTTAGTTTTGCTGGATTTGACAGCAGCCTTTGACACGGTTGATCACTGTATTCTACTGTCCCGTCTGGAGCATTATGCAGGTTTTAAAGGGACAGCACTGGAGTGGTTCAGATCGTATCTTAGAGACCGTAGTTTCTCTGTGCACCTTGGGCCACACCAGTCCAGCTCAGCACCCTTAAATTATGGTGTTCCACAAGGCTCTGTTTTGGGTCCCGCCCTTTTTTCACTGTATATACTGCCACTTGGCACCATATTCAGAAACTACAACTTGGCCTTTCATTTTTATGCTGATGACCTGCAAATCTATCTGCCACTTAAGCTCCCATCAAATTCTCTTACTATCTTGGTAAAT
This sequence comes from Thalassophryne amazonica, assembly GCF_902500255.1. Taxonomy (NCBI): domain Eukaryota; kingdom Metazoa; phylum Chordata; class Actinopteri; order Batrachoidiformes; family Batrachoididae; genus Thalassophryne; species Thalassophryne amazonica. The sequence goes on from NC_047111.1 coordinate 88,651,723, forward strand.
TGTCTGCAGGAAGTGAAAACTTGGTTGGCCCAAAACTTTCTAATTCTCAATGAGAATAAAACTGAAATAGTTGGTTTTGGCCCTGCATGGTCATCTGGTTCATATGATGTGCTTGGTCCTTTGTCTTCCTGTGTGCATGATTCTGTCAGAAATCTGGGGGTCATTTTTGACAGCTCCTTTAAAATGGACAAGCAAATTAATTCTGTGGTAAAGGCCAGTTTCTTCCAACTCAGAATCTTAAGAAAAGTGAAGGCTTACCTCCCAGCGTGTTATTTTGAGCGAGTTATTCATTTGTTGATAACATCTTGTCTTGATTATTGTAACTCACTCTACTGTGGATTTTTCTGCAAGAAATCTATCCTTGCGGCCAGAGCGCTCTGCATCAAAACAGCGAGCATAGTCTCTGGACCTGTTGCCAGAGTTGGCGCAGCTCCGCACAGCAGAGAGGGGGGCAGTGTGAGTGGCCCGCTGCGGCATTTACCGAGCCCGCAGACTCAGTAAGGGCATCGGAGACAGTGAGAGCAATCGCGCTGATGCCAACTAGTGCCACCACCGGCCCACCTGATAAGGACACAAAACATAATGCCACAAAATTTTATAAAGCCGTTAAAATTTTCACCGGAAACCAGCTTAATTTTTCGAACCGTGTCCACTTCGATGTGCCTCACAGGTTTAGAAAAAATTTTGATCAAACAAAGCGCCAGTCTCTCAGCAACTTCTCAGACAAAGGAATTCCGACGAGGGGCTGGACGACTCCTCCCACAAGGAGTGCTCACATAATATAGCACCTTCAACAAACAGTTAAATGTGGTCTATTAAACATTAGATCTTTCTCTTCTAAGTCCCTGTTAGTAAATGATATAATAATTGATCAACATATTGATTTATTCTGCCTTACAGAAACCTGGTTACAGCAGGATGAATATGTTAGTTTAAATGAGTCAACACCCCCGAGTCACACTAACTGCCAGAATGCTCGTAGCACGGGCAGAGGCGGAGGATTAGCAGCAATCTTCCATTCCAGCTTATTAATTAATCAAAAACCCAGGCAGAGCTTTAATTCATTTGAAAGCTTGACTCTTAGTCTTGTCCATCCAAATTGGAAGTCCCAAAAACCAGTTTTGTTTGTTGTTATCTATCGTCCTCCTGGTCGTTACTGTGAGTTTCTCTGTGAATTTTCAGAACTTTTATCTGATTTAGTGCTTAGCTCAGATAAGATAATTATAGTGGGCGATTTTAACATCCACACAGATGCTGAGAATGACAGCCTCAACACTGCATTTAATCTATTATTAGACTCAACTGGCTTTGCTCAAAATGTAAATGAGTCCACCCACCACTTTAATCATATCTTAGATCTTGTTCTGACTTATGGTATGGAAATTGAAGACTTAACAGTATTCCCTGAAAACTCCCTTCTGTCTGATCATTTCTTAATAACATTTACATTTACTCTGATGGACTACCCAGTAGTGGGGAATAAGTTTCATTACACTAGAAGTCTTTCAGAAAGCGCTGTAACTAGGTTTAAGGATATGTTTCCTTCTTTATGTTCCCTAATGCCATATACCAACACAGTGCAGAGTAGCTACCTAAACTCTGTAAGTGAGATAGAGTATCTCGTCAATAGTTTTACATCCTCATTGAAGATAACTTTGGATGCTGTAGCTCCTCTGAAAAAGAGAGCTTTAAATCAAAAGTGCCTGACTCCGTGGTATAACTCACAAACTCGCAGCTTAAAGCAGATAACCCGTAAGTTGGAGAGGAAATGGCGTCTCACTAATTTAGAAGATCTTCACTTAGCCTGGAAAAAGAGTCTGTTGCTCTATAAAAAAGCCCTCCGTAAAGCTAGGACATCTTACTACTCATCACTAATTGAAGAAAATAAGAACAACCCCAGGTTTCTTTTTAGCACTGTAGCCAGGCTGACAAAGAGTCAGAGCTCTATTGAGCCGAGTATTCCTTTAACTTTAACTAGTAATGACTTCATGACTTTCTTTGCTAATAAAATTTTAACTATTAGAGAAAAAATTACTCATAACCATCCCAAAGACGTATCGTTATCTTTGGCTGCTTTCAGTGATGCCGGTATTTGGTTAGACTCTTTCTCTCAGATTGTTCTGTCTGAGTTATTTTCATTAGTTACTTCATCCAAACCATCAACATGTCTATTAGACCCCATTCCTACCAGGCTGCTCAAGGAAGCCCTACCATTATTTAATGCTTCGATCTTAAATATGATCAATCTATCTTTATTAGTTGGCTATGTACCACAGGCTTTTAAGGTGGCAGTAATTAAACCATTACTTAAAAAGCCATCACTTGACCCAGCTATCTTAGCTAATTATAGGCCAATCTCCAACCTTCCTTTTCTCTCAAAAATTCTTGAAAGGGTAGTTGTAAAACAGCTAACTGATCATCTGCAGAGGAATGGTCTATTTGAAGAGTTTCAGTCAGGTTTTAGAATTCATCATAGTACAGAAACAGCATTAGTGAAGGTTACAAATGATCTTCTTATTGTTGTGTGGGCCGCTGAAGAGGAGGTACTGCTGGCCCACCACCACCAGAGGGCGCCCTGCCTGGAGTGCGGGCTCCAGGCACCAGAGGGCGCTGCCGCCTCACAGGAGCAGCCAGGACGACAGCTGTCATCCATCACGGGAGACAGCTGATCCCAATCAAGACGGAGGTATATCAGCAGGACGGCATCTCCACCTCATTTGCCGAGATATCGCCATACCAAAGAGGTAACGTACTCAGCCACTTGTGTTGTCTTTTTGAACATAATACGTTGTTGCTTTTGCGCAGATAGTGAGTGGAACAGCGGAAGACCGAATTGGACCTTTTGATAAGTACACATATTCCTGCACTTCAGTGTTGCTTTGTTGACGAGAGGTGGAGGTGGACTCTCCACCCTCCGTGTTGCTGGGTGCAGCCGCGCCCACACCTGACTGTTTCTGTTTCCTGCCAGCAGTACCGGATCCGGCGAGCGGAGGCAGTGGCCACCTGGGAATTCGGGACTTGGCGGCTCCAGTATCCCCGGGGTCCGGTGGCGGCAGAGATCGGGTTGGTTCCGGTTCGACTTGGACAGACGTCTCCTATCGTCGAGCCTGCCCACACGACACCTTTGAATTAGACTTAAGCTCTCTATTGTTATCAGTTGTATTTGTTGTGCCCTTTTTTCACAACAGTAAAAACAGTATATTTGATTCCTCCATTGTCCGTTCATTGTCGCCCCCTGTTGTGGGTCCGTGTTCCTACACTTTCACAACACTTATGGCCTCAGACAGTGGACTCATCTCTGTGCTTGTTCTGTTAGACCTCAGTGCTGCTTTTGATACTGTTGACCATAAAATTTTATTACAGAGATTAGAGCATGCCATAGGTATTAAAGGCACTGCGCTGCGGTGGTTTGAATCATATTTATCTAATAGATTACAATTTGTTCATGTAAATGGGGAATCTTCTTCACAGACTAAGGTTAATTATGGAGTTCCACAAGGTTCTGTGCTAGGACCAATTTTATTCACTTTATACATGCTTCCCTTAGGCAGTATTATTAGACGGCATTGCTTAAATTTTCATTGTTACGCAGATGATACCCAGCTTTATCTATCCATGAAGCCAGAGGACACACACCAATTAGCTAAACTGCAGGATTGTCTTATAGACATAAGGACATGGATGACCTCTAATTTCCTGCTTTTAAACTCAGATAAAACTGAAGTTATTGTACTTGGCCCACAAATCTTAGAAACATGGTGTCTAACCAGATCCTTACTCTGGATGGGATTACCCTGACCTCTAGTAATACTGTGAGAAATCTTGGAGTCATTTTTGATCAGGATATGTCATTCAAAGCGCATATTAAACAAATATGTAAGACTGCTTTTTTGCATTTACGCAATATCTCTAAAATTAGAAAGGTCTTGTCTCAGAGTGATGCTGAAAAACTAATTCATGCATTTATTTCCTCTAGGCTGGACTATTGTAATTCATTATTATCAGGTTGTCCTAAAAGTTCCCTGAAAAGCTTTCAGTTAATTCAAAATGCTGCAGCTAGAATACTGACGGGGACTAGAAGGAGAGAGCATACCCATATTGGCCTCTCTTCATTGGCTTCCTGTTAATTCTAGAATAGAATTTAAAATTCTTCTTCTTACTTATAAGGTTTTGAATAATCAGGTCCCATCTTATCTTAGGGACCTCATAGTACCATATCACCCCAATAGAGCGCTTCGCTCTCAGACTGCAGGCTTACTTGTAGTTCCTAGGGTTTGTAAGAGTAGAATGGGAGGCAGAGCCTTCAGCTTTCAGGCTCCTCTCCTGTGGAACCAGCTCCCAATTCGGATCAGGGAGACAGACACCCTCTCTACTTTTAAGATTAGGCTTAAAACTTTCCTTTTTGCTAAAGCTTATAGTTAGGGCTGGATCAGGTGACCCTGAACCATCCCTTAGTTATGCTGCTATAGACTTAGACTGCTGGGGGGTTCCCATAATGCACTGTTTCTTTCTCTTTTTGCTCTGTATGCACCACTCTGCATTTAATCATTAGTGATCGATCTCTGCTCCCCTCCACAGCATGTCTTTTTCCTGGTTCTCTCCCTCAGCCCCAACCAGTCCCAGCAGAAGACTGCCCCTCCCTGAGCCTGGTTCTGCTGGAGGTTTCTTCCTGTTAAAAGGGAGTTTTTCCTTCCCACTGTTGCCAAGTGCTTGCTCACAGGGGGGTCGTTTTGACCATTGGGGCTTTTACGTAATTATTGTATGGCCTTGCCTTGCAATGTGAAGTGCCTTGGGGCAACTGTTTGTTGTGATTTGGCGCTATATAAATAAAATTGAATTGATTGATTGATCTGAAGCTTTTGTACAACAATCATTTCCACATAAATTCAGCATTACTATTTCATAAAAGGCAGCAGAAGCTATCAGAGCGTCACGGCTAAACGAGCTGCTAGCTGATGCATTCACTGTGCATCAGACATTTCAAAGCGTTACTCCAATTATCACCTCGTTTCTGATTCAAACTTCACTCCAGCCATCATCTGTTTCAGCGACAGATATCTGAAGCTTTTGTACAACAATCATTTACACATAAATTTAGCATTATTTCATAACAAAAGAGGGAGGAAGCGATCAGAGCGCCGCAGCAGCATGAGCTGCTAGCTGCTGCATTCACTGCGCCTCCGTCATTTCATAGTGTCAGTAGCGACTCACCGAGTATGGCCTTATTTGTGCTTAAAACTAACTTTAGAATGATTTAAGAGGTTTTACGTTGTCATCTGATGGTTAATAATCTCATTATTCCCTTTGATTGCTTTGGGTGAAGAGAGTCCATCTCAGATGAGCTGATTTTAAGGTTCTGCTACAAGTATATAAAATTATTCATGGACTGGCACCTCCCCTACCTAGCTGACCTAATTAAACCTTACGTACCGGCCCGGGCTTTACGTTCTCAGGGTGCAGGACTACATTGTGTCCCTAGGGTGAATAAGAAGTCTGCGGGTCATAGAGTTTTCTCTTATTGTGCCCCTGTTCTGTGGAATGATCTCCCTGCATCAATAAAACAGTCAGATTCTGTGGAGAATCAAGTCCAGACTTAAGACGCACTTATTTTCCCGGTCGTATGGCTAGCATACTGGTATAGTTTTGTTTTACACTTTTTACTCTTTCAATTCATTTTATTAGTAATTGGAGCGGGCCGCAGCCTCAACTTTACCTAAATTCTGGGTCTTTTAGTGAAGTTTAGGGCTAGTGGCCGGTGATGACCTTAGTATTTCCTCTGTTTTTCTTTTTGTTTAATGCTGGCAAATTATACAGTATTTCTTGTATTTCTGATGCCTGGTTCTGTTTTTTCTCTCTGTTTAAGGTGCAGCTCCATCCAGAGATGGGAGTTGTATTTGTGCTGGAGAGCTGGAGCATTTCCTGTATATTTATTTTGAGAATGGTTCTGTAATTTATGTTTGTAGCATGGCCCAAGCAGAGGGTCACCCCTTTGAGTCTGGTCTGCTTGAGGTTTCTTCCTCAGAGGGAGTTTTTCCTTACCACTGTTGCTCTGGGGGTTAGTAAGGTTAGAACTTGTGTGAAACACCTTGAGGCAGTCTGTTTTGATTTGGCACTATATAAATGAAAATAAATTGACATTGAAAATTGAAATTGCCCAGACGTATAACATGAGCAGGATTTTAACTCAGTTCTATATATTGGCAGACCAGCACCATATCCACTCAGCTACCCGCTCTACAAACAAATTCAAGAATTATTGTTAGTACAAATCATCACTTTTACAACCAAATCTCTTTAGACTAAATCTGAATGGAGGAGGTATCTCTCAAAAACTGAGTGACCGTGCAAGGAGACTAGTGAGGGAAGCCACCAAGTCACCCGGGAGTTTGTGGATGGTCAACTCGCAAATGAGAGGAGCTCGCTTCTTCAAACCTGTACCTCTTTGTAGTGGCCACGAGGGGGCGTCTGAACACAGCAAATAGTTGTGGCTGATGCATCAAAGAACTATGACAATACCAGATTAAAAAACACCAAAGTCTCATTTAATCACATTTCAAATCCACTGCTGCATTTTGCTTGTTCTACAGCCTACTTGTATCATCTGAATTCTGTTAACGTTCTTATTTTGTTAAATACTATAAATGGACTGCATTTAGGGGATTAAGGATTAAGGACCTTGCCCAAGGGCCCTTAGTGATTTTCCAGTCTGATTGGGTTTTGAACTGAGGATCCTCTGGTCTGAAGCCCAACATTTAACCCCTAGACCATCACCTCCCCCTGCCTGAATCCAAATTAGTGAAAGTCATTAAGAATTTGAATTTATTTTCTATGTATTCATGTGGAATTAAAATGATGTGATGAACATTTATTTGTGAATTTCACTCATCACAGGACTTAGTCCCATAATCCCGGTTACTCCTAACAGCAGTTGGATGGAAGCTGAAAACATTTGGAGTAAAAGTGTCCAAAGTGAATCCATATCATCTTCTAATCTTGTGTTTTCCTTCTCAGCAGCCAGACATCTCTAGTTGTGTTTAACTGTCTGGCGGCTTTATCTTCTGTCAAGGCCTTTATCTTGTATGTGTTCGGATTGATTCAATTCCTTTGACTGCTGAATGTTTTTGTAGTCTTTTTGGAGACAACAGTGTAGTTGCACTCACAGAAAACCTCTTTTGGGCACTGCCAAAGTTAAACATTCCCATCTGGAAGATGTGCGGGCCACAGTCTGACCTGATGGTACCACTTAGCTGTGGATTAAAGGACAAATTTACTTTTTTACAATTCTAGTCATATAGCAAACCTTTTTAATATTTTCGTCACTTTTGACAATTGCATTCTTTGAAATGCCAGTAATTCTAACATGTACTTTTATTTATGTTTTTCATTGCAGACAGCATGAACCTAAGATATTTCATGTTTTGTGTGGTCAAGTTAAGTGTATCTTTGCTGATATACATCCATTCTTACATTAGGGCCTCCAACACATTCCAAAAACAAAGCTGGGACAATAAAGCAATGACCAATTTGTAATGCTGCCAATCCTTCTCATAACACTTAAAAGACATTTTGACATTGAAAATACCAAGCAGGGAAGAATTTTGGGTGTTATTTTGTCCCATTTTTCCTGCAAACACATCTTAAGGTGCACGACAGTTACGAGGCCATCATATGTTTTGTTTTAAAATTCCACACATCTATGAGGGACAGGTCAGGACTGCAGACGGGGTAGTACTGTACCACTATCCACTTATTCCACAGCCACGCCTTTGTAATGTGTGCAGAATGTGTTTTTGCATTGTTTTGTTGAAAAATGCATGGACATCCCTGGAAAAAATGTCGTTTTGAAGGCAGCATATGTTGCTCTAAAATCTCACTGTACTTTTCTCAATGAACACTGCTGTCCAAAGGTTACAACAAGCTGTTACTGAATGGTGTGATGAGTATGAAAATGATATGAATCACACTGGACATCACAACCTAACTGAACAGCTGTACGGTTCTTTTATGCAAGATTCTGCCCCTTACCAAAAACCAGACCTTGTTTTCCTCATTTTGAGTTTATTAAAGGTCACGTTAAAAACCAGGCCTAGGACCCTCACAGACAGTGTCCCTCTTGTGAAAGGCTCCCGAAGCAGCTTGTACAACACTTTTATACAATGTGGCGTTAACAATGGGTGTGGTTTAGTCTCACATTTCTAATGTTACTGGCTCTCACCAACAGGGGGAGCTCTCCTGTGTCTGAAACTTGGACATACGATGGAAGTGAAACTTGACTTATATTTCTCAGAACTTCCAAACAAATAAAACAAATACTTGATAGCTAACATAAAATAAAGAATTAACACAGATATTATCTAACAGGGTAAAATAATTATTGAACACGTCACCAGTTTTCTCAGTAAATATATTTCTAAAGGTGCTACTGACATGAACTTTTTACGCAAGTAGATAGATAAACTTTATTGATCTCACAGAGGAGAAATTCACGTTACGCCAGCTCTTAAGAAAACATGCAAGGTGGGTGCAAGTAGAGGAAAATGTTCATCGAACAGCGTGAGCAAGGATAAGCAATAATAATAATACTTGTAACAGTTCAAGACATAAGAAATGAGGTAGAAATAGTATATGTATGTGTATATATACACACATGCACTCACATACGTGCGTGTATATATATATATATATATATATATATATATATATATATATATATATATATATATATATATATATATATATATATATATATATATATATATATATATATATTGGTTTTCACAAACACTTTTGGTGCAGCTCAGACACATCTTCAGTGATGTACCCTGGGGTCACTGGGTGTTTTGGGTCTCTCAACATCATACACCCTCGCCCAGGTGACCCAGCCGGGGGTGATCAGGCCCTGGCTTGTGTCTGAGTAGCTTAACGGTCCACGGATCACCCCGTTTGATCCACAGCCATCTTGACGCCTTTTCTGCCGCGTCAGTGATGTTTTTAATGGCTCTTCTGATGAGTGACTGGCCAACGAATCCTCTGCAGCTGACCTCAGTGGGCTTGCATTGAGTCCTCCATCCCCTGCTTCGGCATTCGCTTGCCAACTCCTCGTACTTGGCCCTCTTCCTCTCAAAGGCCTCCTCCATCCGGTCTTCCCAGGGAACAGTCAACTCCAGCAGGACCACTTGCCTTGTTGTTTCTGACACCAAGAATATGTCCGGCCTGAGTGTGGTCACTGCAATGTTTTCTGGGAATTTAAGCTGTCTCCCGAGGTCAACCTTCAACTGCCAGTCCCGCGCTGTTGCCAGCAGCCTTCCTGTTGGTCTTAGGCTCTGCCGTGGTTTCTCCCCAGCTTTTACAAAGGTGATAGAATACCCTGCTGGTTGCTGATGCCTGCTGCTAGAGATCCCTGTGCTGATGACCTCTGCAATAACCTTGAGCACCTGGTCATGTCGCCAACGGTAGCGCCCATCTCCCAGTGCTCTTGGGCAAGAGCTCAAGATGTGCTCCATCAAACTTCCTCCCTGGCAGAGTGGGCACAGTGGAGTGTCTGCCAGGCCCCAGCAGAAGAGGTTAGATGGACCGGGGAGAACATCGTAGACCGACTGAACTAGGAACTTTATCCGATGTGGTTCAGCCTTCCACAGCTCTGTCCATGATATCTTCCAGTCTGCTGCCTGCTCCCATTGGGTACATGCCCCCTGTTGCTGCATGGCTACTGTCCTACTGTAGCGGGTCTCCTCCACCCCTGTATATATACATGTATATATACTCGTACAGTAGTGTTCAGAATAATAGTAGTGCTATGTGACTAAAAAGATTAATCCAGGTTTTGAGTATATTTCTTATTGTTACATGGAAACAAGGTACCAGTAGATTCAGTAGATTCTCACAAATCCAACAAGACCAAGCATTCATGATATGCACACTCTTAAGGCTATGAAATTGGGCTATTATTAAAAAAAGTAGAAAAGGGGGTGTTCACAATAATAGTAGCATCTGCTGTTGACGGTACAAAATCAAAACGTTATGTTAAAACTGCTTTTTTAGCAATCCTGTGAATCACTAAACTAGTATTTAGCTGTATAACAAAAGGTTTTCACGATTTCTTCACATCTGCGAGGCATTAATTTTGTTGGTTTGGAACCAAGATTTTGCTTATGTACTCAACAAAAATATAAACGCAACACTTTTGGTTTTGCTCCCATTTTGTATGAGATGAACTCAAAGATCTAAAACTTTTTCCACATACACAATATCACCATTTCCCTCAAATATTGTTCACAAACCAGTCGAAATCTGTGATAGTGAGCACTTCTCCTTTGCTGAGATAATCCATCCCACCTCGCAGGTGTGCCATATCAAGATGCTGATTAGACACCATGATTAGTGCACAGGTGTGCCTTAGACTGCCCACAATAAAAGGCCACTCTGAAAGGTGCAGTTTTATCACACAGCACAATGCCACAGATGTCACAAGATTTGAGGGAGCGTGCAATTGGCATGCTGACAGCAGGAATGTCAACCAGAGCTGTTGCTCGTGTATTGAATGTTCATTTCTCTACCATAAGCCGTCTCCAAAGGCGTTTCAGAGAATTTGGCAGTACATCCAACCAGCCTCACAACCGCAGACCACGTGTAACCACACCAGCCCAGGACCTCCACATCCAGCATGTTCACCTCCAAGATCGTCTGAGACCAGCCACTCAGACAGCTGCTGAAACAATCGGTTTGCATAACTAAAGAATTTCTGCACAAACTGTCAGAAACCGTCTCAGGGAAGCTCATCTGCATGCTCGTCGTCCTCATCGGGGTCTCGACCTGACTCCAGTTCGTCGTCGTAACCGACTTGAGTGGGCAAATGCTCACATTCGCTGGCATTTGGCACGTTGGAGAGGTGTTCTCTTCACGGATGATGCGAAGGAGATGTGTTGCACTGCATGAGGCAAATGGTGGTCACACCAGATACTGACTGGTATCCCCCCCCCCCCAATAAAACAAAACTGCACCTTTCAGAGTGGCCCTTTATTGTGGGCAGTCTAAGGCACACCTGTGCACTAATCATGGTGTCTAATCAGCATCTTGATATGGCGCACCTGTGAGGTGGGATGGATTATCTCAGCAAAGGAGAAGTGCTCACTGTCACATATTTCGACTGGTTTGTGAACAATATTTGAGGGAAATGGTGATATTGTGTATGTGGAAAAAGTTTTAGATCTTTGAGTTCATCTCATACAAAATGGGAGCAAAACCAAAAGTGTTGCATTTATATTTTTGTTGAGTGTACTAGTGTGCTTGGGTTCATTGCCTTGTTGAAACACCCATTTCAAGGGCATGTCCTCTTCAGCATAAGGCAACATGACCTCTTCAAGTATTTTGACATATCCAAACTGATCCATGATACCTGGTATGCGATATATAGGCCCAACACCATAGTAGGAGAAACATGCCCATATCATGATGCTTGCACCACCATGCTTCACTGTCGTCACTGTGAACTGTGGCTTGAATTCAGAGTTTGGGGGTCGTCTCACAAACTGTCTGCGGCCCTTGGACCCAAAAAGAACAATTTTACTCTCATCAGTCCGCAAAATATTCCTCCATTCAGTTTTGAGTTTGTAGCGTCAACAGCAGATCCTACTATTATTGTGAACACCCCCTTTTCAATTTTTTTTTTTTTAACTAATAGCCCAATTTCATAGCCTTAAGAGTGTGCATATCATGAATGCTTGGTCTTGTTGGATTTGTGAGAATCTACTGAATCTATCGGTACCTTGTTTCCCATGTACCAATAAGAAATATACTCAAAACCTGGATTAATCTTTTTAGTCACATAGCACTACTATTATTCTGAACACTACTGTATGTATACATATGCATACACATAAACATACACATACACGCATACCCATATGCACACACATACCTATACACATACAGATATACATATGTATATGTATATATATATATATAGCATGATTGGGATTGAAAGGGAGATAGGAGCATCTTCTTTACAATATGTGAAATGAAGTCTAGATGTGGTAAGGTGACATTAGTGCTGGGATTTGTAAACAAGTTGTTATTGCACATGATATGTGGACATATTAATAATATTGCATGTGATTTGTGGACATATTATTGCATGTGGTTATTTCACAGTGTTATTGTACAGCCTGACAGCAGCAGGGAGGAATGACCTGCGGTATCATTCCTTCTTGCACTGAGGGTGCCTCAGTCTGTCACTGAAGGAGCTGCTCAGCTCCACTACAGTCCAGTGCAGAGGGTGAGAGGAGTTGTTCATGATGGATTTGAACTTGGTTAACACCCTCCTCTCAGCCACCTCCTCCAGAGACTCCAGAGGACAGCCCAGGACAGAGCTGGACTTCCTGACTTCTCTCAAGCTCTGTGCTGCCCGGGGCCCAATGGGTGACAGCATAGAGGAGAGCAGAGGCTACAACAGAGTTGTAGGTCTTAAGCAGAGGCCTGCTCACTCCAAAGGATCTCAGTCTCCTCAGGAGGTGGAGGTGACTCTGACCTTTTTTGTACAGGGCGTCAGTGTTGTGAGTCCAGTCCAGTTTGCTGTTGAGGTGAACATCCAGGTATTTGAGACTGTCCACAGACTTTATGTCTTCCCCCTGGATGTTCACCGGTGGATGAGGTGGTGGTTTCCTCCTGAAGTCGATCACCATTTCCTTCGTCTTACTGGTGTTGAGACACAAGTGGTTGCATTCACACCAGTCCACAAAGTCCGTGATGACCGACCGGTACTCCAGCTCGTTCCCCTCAGACACAGAGAACTTCTGGAGGTGGCACCTGTCGTGTGTTGTAGATGAAGTCCGAGGTGTAGAGGGTGAAGAGGAAAGGCGAGAGGGTGCTGCACCTTACCACCTCAGACTGACAGCCGCGCAGCCGCACGTACTGTGGGCGATCAGTGAGGTAGTTGATGGTCCAGGCAGCGAGGTGTCCATCCACATCTGCGTCCTCCAGTTTCCCCCTCAGCAGTGCCGGTCTGATAGTGTTAAAAGTGCTGGAGAAATCAAAGAACATGACTCTCACAGCGCTCCTGCCGGTCTCCAGGTGGGTGAGCACTCGTTGCAGTAGGTAGATGACAGCGGCATCTACCTGACAGCGTCTACATGACAGCGTCATCTACCCCAATGTTTGGCCTGTAGGCGAACTGCAGTGGGTCCCGGGTGTCGCTCACCACGGTGCGGAAGTGAGACAGGACGAGCCGTTCCATGGTCTTCATGAGGTGGGAGGTCAGGGCAACTGGTCTGTAGTGGGCCGGTTCCTTGGCGTACGGTGTTTTGGGAACCGGGACCACACAGGAGGTCTTCCACAGGGTGGGGACCACCCCCAGGCTGAGGCTCATGTTGAAGATGTGGCTGAGGACCTCACAGAGCTCATCTGCACAGGTCCTCAGCAGCCTCGGGGAGATCTCATCAGGTCCTGCTGCTTTCCTCTGCTTCAGCTGCAGGAGCTGGCCTCTCACCTCGGTTGGAGTTACAGTGAGGGGGGAACAGGGGTGTGAGCTGAGGTGGGCGGGTGCTGAATACAGCAATCCACACATACAAAAAACCAAAACAAATAAGTACAAAAATTAAGTTGTGTATAATAGGGAAAAAGTATTTAACACGCTTACTGAAATTGTTTTAATACTTCGTACAAAAGCCTTTGTTGCTAATGGCAGCTTCAAGACGCCTCCTCTATGGAGAAACTAGTCGCACGCATTGCTCAGGTGTCTCGGGACATTTATGTATTCATCCTTCCTTCAATTATGTTAAGTTTACCATGCGCCGTATGCTGAAAAACAGCCCCAGACCATGATGTTTCCACCTCCAAACGTAACTGTTGGTGTGGTGTTTTTGGGATGATACACAGTGCCATTTATGGTGTGTATTATAGCATCCGAAGAGTTAAATTTTGGTCTCATCTGACCAAACTATATTCTCCCAGTATTTCACAGGCTTGTCTAAATGTTGTCCAGCAAACTTTAAATGAGCTTCAACATACTTTTTCTTCAGCAGTGGAGTCTTGTGTGGTATACAGGCCATGGTGGTGGATTGCAAATTGTTTTCTTTGAAACAATTGTATGCTAATTCCAGGTCTTTCTGAAGCTCTCCACAAGTGGTCCTTGTCTCTTGAGCATCTTTTCTGATAATACTTTTCACTCCTCTGTCAGGAATCTTGTGAAGAACACCTGGTCATGACCAGTTTATGGTGAAATGATGTTCTTTCCACTTTCAGATTATGGCCTAAACAGTGATCACTGGAACATTTAGAAGTGTAGAAATCCTTCTGTAGCTAATGCCATCAATATATTTTACAACAATAAGGTTACAAAGATCTTGAAAGAGCTCTTTGCTTTTATCCATCATGTTTCTTGTGACACCTTGCTAATGAGACACCTTTTTGTAGGCCATCAGTTGGACTGAACAAGTCGATATTGATTTGCACTGAAAAGGGGCAGGATTGCTTTCCAATTATTGATAGATTTCAGCTGTGCCGCAGGACATACAACGCATCATATGGAACAGAGCTCACATGGGTGGCGTGACATTCAGATCGCCCACTGATTAAGATCTGATGGTCCGGATCACCTAGGGTAGCCTGTCAATGTGCGTGGTGTGTGCGCACTCGCTGCAGCCCATTGCAACAGCAATTTTTATGTATGTCTACGTGATGACAGCAAACAGACACATGCACATCACAGTGGATAGTTGTTAGCTCCAGCCGTGATGTCCAGAACCACAGATTTCCTCATCCGCTCCTGTTGGTGGCCACACCCTCTATCAGTTCAGCGCACACACCAAAGTGTCACTGTGTCTGTTTGCAAAGCCACACTCGTGGCATACAAATTTCACATCCAGCTCGACAGTGATCATCTGCTGACTGTTGTTGTGTTAACAGCGCAAATGGCTACACATTTTCTAAGTGCCATGCCAGCGGTGTTCGATGTTCTTGTGTGTCAGCTGGAATTTGACCGACACCTCCTGCCAGAGGGATCGAATGGGCTCTCACAGGGCACACACTGTCTTTCAGCCGCTGGTGTACGCAAATAGTTGTAGCAACAGGTGTATGAGGCATTAGAGGCAGCTACGATTTTACACGTATTGCATACGATTCCTGCTTCATGCACAATTTGACTAAATTCGCATTATGTGTGAAGGGGCCCTTAACACATGCACAATCACCACAACATAAACTAATATACAAATAATGAATGTTTATGAGTTCAATGGTACAGATATTTCATGAGGTGAAAGCTGGAACATACTATTCAACAAGGCGAAGCAGAGTTGAATGGTTTGTTCCAGCTTTCATGAATTAAATATTCGTTTCATTGAAAGAATGTAAAATAATCCTCAGTGCAGCCAAAAATCACGTCAGCATTTCATGTGAACAGCTCTTCATGCATCCAGACAGCTTACAGCAGAGTGGACTTTGTGTGTGTATTTGTGTATGTTACAAGAATTAGCACCATCAGTTAGCTCAATCAAATCATTGTGGCGTTCCCCCCTGCGCACACACGCAACCGGGTCGGTCGACTGTGTATGTCCTCATTGCAGCGAAAAAAAAATCATGTCAGAAATGAGTCCAGTTTTTCTTCTTTCTTACTGCTAACAGCCTCCAGACAGCACAATGGATTTGTTTTGTGTGTGTGTGTGTGTGTGTGTGTGTGTGTGTGTGTGTGTGTGTGTGTGTGTGTGTGTGTGTGTGTGTGTGTGTGTGTGTGTGTGTGTCTTACAAGAATTAACAGCGTCAGTTAACTTAATCAAATTATGTCTCAGTAGAGTCGTTGTTCCCCGCGCACACACGCAACCTGGTCAGCGCTTGTGCGTGCGTGTACTACCAAAAAAAGACTGTGTACATCCTCAATGCAGCGAAAAAAAAAATCACATCAGAAATGAGTACAGCTTTTCATTCCAACTTCCTGCCAACAGCCTCCAGACAGCACAGTGGAATTGCTTTGTGTGTGCGTGTGCACATGTACAAGCACGTGCATGAGGACGTGCGCATACATGTGCGTGTATGAGCACGTGTGCGTGTGTGCGTGTGTGTGTGTGTGTGCAGAGTGCAATGGTACCGAATGTATGAAACCAGGTTGAATTAACCAATGTCATGTGACATACAAAGCACCAATCAAATGACAAGGATCCACTCAGCCGTTATATAATATACAAATAATGAATGTTTATGAGGTCAATGCTACGAATATTTCATGAGGTGAAAGCTGGAACATACCATTCACAGTGGTATGTTCCAGCTTTCACTGAATTAAATATTAGTTCTATTGAAAGAATGTAAAAACATTCATTATTTGTTTTATATAACGGCTAAAATAGATCCTTGTCATTTGATATTTTATTCATTTATAAACAACAGAAAAGGGACTTACATTTTGGTGTTCCACTGTAACGTGTAGTGATGCTGTGCACTGACTTCGGACTTCCATAAAAAAAAAAAAGACTTTGTGTAGTTCCTCAGTCCAGCCAAAAATCACAACAGCTTTTCATGTGAAAAGGTCTTCATGCATCCAGACGGCTTACAGCGGAGTGGATTTTGTGTGTGTGTGTAGCAGCGTCAGTTAGTTCAGTCAAATCATCATGTCGTTGTCCCCCGCATGCACACACGCAACCGGATCAGTCGACTGTGTACGTCCTCAGTGCAGCAAAAAAAAAAAAAAAAAAAAAATCACGTCTTTCTCTCTTCCTGCTAACAGCCTCCAGGCAGCACAGTGGATTTTTTTTTGTGTGTGCATGCGTGCGCGCGTTGTGCGTGCACGAGCATGTGTGGGCGCGCACGTGTGTGTACGCACATGCACGTGTGTGCACGACCACGTGCATGCGCACATGTGCATGGCAATCACATGTGCGCACGTGCACGAGGATGTGCGTGTGTGCGTGCGCAGAGTGCAATGGTACCAAACGTATGGAACCAAATTTGCACTCTAAATGGAACCAAGCCGCACTCTAAATGCAATGCAACACAAATGGGATGAATTAATCCATGTCATGTGACATACAAAGCACCAATCAAATGACAAGGATCCACTCAGCCATTATATAACATAAACTAATTACAGACAGGCCTATCACGACAAGCCTTACTGCTTATCGCAGGGTCTTGGATCCACTAAGGCCACTGCTGCTTGTTTTAATATGAATGTGAAGGTTTAAAAAATCATAAACTTATCCTTTAACATTAATTGGCTCATGACCTTCAAATCAACACACACACCTCTCTGTCATTTGTTTCAGAAGCTAAAGAAAAGAATGAGGCCTTATTTATTTGTGCTGTGAGCTTGGGGCTGGTAACTGGGGATGGTTTTTTTGGTTACGTTGCCTCGTCACAGTTAGTTGTTGTGCAGCAGCATTGTTCGTGCTGTGCTTATCAGCACAGCTCATGTGGCTGAGCTGTATCCTGGAATGCAGACGGTGTTCAATTGGAAAACCCCGTCTCTCTTTCTCGCTCCAGAGAGAGACGCCACAGCACAAACAGAGGCAAAACGTCTGTTTCTTTCTTAGTATCGTGTTCCACTTCTCCGTGGGGTTCAGGTACTTTTTTTTAGCAGCCGGATGCTCGTCTTAAAAATAGATGTTTGCTGATTTTATCTGGGTTTGGGAAGAAGAAGTAAATTGTTTTTCAGTGACTTTATCATGGACAGTTTAGCACACAGCCCACCACCAACAACAACAACAACAACAAAAACAAGACATAGATGATTGCAGTGCCTCGCCACCGCCAGCTAATTTTTCAGTTTTATTCAAGATAATACGATGATGTTCAGTTTATTTCATTCATACAGCACCAAATTACAACAAAACTGCCTCAAGGCGCTTCACACGAGTAAGGTCTAACCTTACCAACCCCTAGAGCAAGCACACAGATGACAGTGGTAAGGAAAAACTCCCTCTGATGATACAGAGGAAGAAACCTCAAGCAGACCAGAGTCAGAGGGGTGACTCACTGCTTAGGTCATTCTAACAGTTACAAGAGTTTTACAAAGCTTTACAAAGCTGAAGAAAAAACAGGAAATCAACACAACATCAAAAACAAGGTGCAATTGTTGAGATGACCACACAAGCATTTACACCGCAGGCAGGGTATCATCCAACAAACTGGGGGTGCAGAGCCGGCATGTCATCAGTGGGCCTGTCACTGTGGCAGTTTATTCCAAACGCAGACTGCAGTGTGCTGTTTCAGCTTCAGGCATGGCATCTCGCAGTCAGTCCAGTGCTGTGTGGTTTGCAGCTGTCAGTCCTGTGAGACGTCATTGGAAGTGGCGGTTTTTGATACAAACATTTCCTGGATTGAGATCCCATGGAATCTCGCGGGAACTCAGTGGCAAGCTCACACTCAAACAGGAAGTGCCAAATTTTCAGTCACAGTGAAACAGAAAATGTCAAATGTTGAACACTTCCTGCCATGGGTGGAGCTAGAGTGGAGGCCGGGGTTTCACTGGACTCCCCTGAAATCTGACTGGACACAGATGATTGACATGTCACAGCACCACACATCTGTTTGAAAGAGCTGCATTTTGAAATTAGTGAGTCACATTGACTACTAGGTTCCTCCTGTCCAGGAGTTAGTGCTGTGTACCACAAAAAGTTCTAATCCACCTTAGTAGAAAAAGAAAAATGTTTGCTTCAGATTTGAACTGAACATGTCGTTGGAACTATGGACTTCTAATCACACCAAACTTATATTGGTGATTAAACATCCGCATTTTATGCCAGAAATGAGGTCCAGGTTGTTAAAAGCAGCATTTCTCCTTTAATTCGGGTTGCCTTATATACACGTTTACGCTAACAGACAGCAGCTGGTTCATGCTCTGCTGGCTTATTAGTGCAGCAGATAACTGAAACAATCCTTCAAATGGTGATACAAGCATCAAATTCAGCACAAATACAGCTGGAGCAAAATTAACTTTTGACTCCTGTACAACCTGAAACTGACCTTTGTCACCATTCTTGCTTTTACCTCATAACTCCTTAACATTCAATCAGAGATTATCCAAACTATACCTTTTTGGAATCTTTATGATCAGGCAAATAATGTTGTGTAGTTTTCTATATGATTGGAGCATCTTTTAATTTTGACCCCTGTGTAATTCTTCAATTGACCCCTACCTGGCTGCCTTTGAAAATTCAAGTGGCCAATCAGTTTTTTTAAGAGTTCATGTCTATGGATTATTTGTGCCAAATTTGATGTTTGTATCACCATTTGCAGGATTCCACTCTAAATATTCTCTTATCTGCTGCACTATACGAGGTCTCTTAGATAATAAACCGACCCTTTTATTTTTTTTTTAACTATATGGATTTGAATGACGTGCGATTACACCAATCATGCTTGAACCCTCGTGCGCATGCGTGAGTTTTTTCACGCGTGTCGGTGACGTCATTTCCCTGTGGGCAGGCCTTGAGTGAGATGTGGTCCCGCCCTCTCGGCTGAATTCCTTTGTTTCACACGCTGTTCGAGACGGCGCGCGTTGCTTTATCAAAAATTTTTCTGGACCTGTGAGGAATATCCGAGTGGACACTATTCGAGAAATTAAGCTGGTTTTCTGTGAAAAGTTTAACGGCTGATGAGATATTATGGGGTGTTTCTGTCGGTGTAAGGACTTCCCACGGAGCGGGACGTCCTGCAGCGCTTCCAGGCGATGTCGTCGGCCTGTTTCGAGCTGAAAACATCCTAATTTAAGGCTTAATTCACCCAGGACATCGTGAGAGAACAGAGAAGATTCAGAAGAGGCCGGCATGAGGAATTTATGCGGACATTCCACTGTTTAAGGACATTTTTTTAATGAAAGACGTACGCGCAAATTCGCCGAGTCGTTTCCGTGACGACTCGGCAAATCTGTGTGCGCCGCGACAGGAAAAACACCTCCGTGTTGAAAACCATTTGTAGAATTCAGGCGGCTTTTAATGGCTTTCAACAAGTGAGTAACTGAGAAATTGTTTAACAGCTTGGGCATGTTCCAACTTGCCCGTTAAGATTTCCAACGGAGGTGTTTTTCCTGCCGCGACCCCCCGCGGTCGGGTCCAGCCCGACATGCGACTCTGCCCGCACGTTCTTTCATTACAAAATGACCGTTAACAATGGAATGTCCGAATAAACTCCTCATGCCGACTTCTTTTGAAAGTTCTCTGTTCTCTGACGACTTACTGCGTCAACAGAGCCTGAAATGTGGAAGTTTTCAACTTGAAACGGCGAGACGCTGCCGCCTCGAAGCGCAGATCGCCGTCAGGCGCCGTGGACCGTCCTTAAAGCGACACTACCAGACCAAAATCTCTCATCAGCCGTTAAAATTTATACCGAAAACCAGCTGAATTTATTGAATGGTGTCCACTCAGTTGTGCCTTACAGTTTTGAAAAAATTTTTATCAAACAAAGCAACAGTCTCTGAGCCATTCCTAAACAATGAAAAAAATCGACGAGCGGGTGGACGACTCCTCACTCAAAGACTGCCCACAGGCGAATGACGTAACCGACAGGCGTGAAAAAACTCTCGCATGCCCACGAGGGTTCAAGCATGTCTGATGTAATCACACGTGATTCAAATCCATATGGTTTTTGAAAAAAATAATAAGGTCGGATACTTTTCTAATAGACCTCGTATATGAGATGTAAGATGCTGCTCCTCAGTGTTTCTCAATTGCCCTCAAAAGTATTGGAACACTTCGTATTTCACACATTTTAATTTGTTTATTCCATTTCAAATACATTTTTTTAAATTATCTTCCTTAACTCAAACTGAAAGCAAATCTCTACAACTTGGTATAAATTAATTAAAAATATAAAATCGAGCTTCCCAATGAAGCGGTGTAGAGGAGGATTATCTTAAAGTGAAGACCTGAAAGTTCAGCTACAATTTGACAGAAAGTACATTTGAGATGAAAGCCTAGATTTGATGTTTTGGTGAAAGAAACATTTGTATTTCTTCATAATTGATGTAAATAAAGTCCAAGACATATTCAGTGACTTGGAAATGTTCATGTTTCCATCCCCTGACTTGTCTAAAGAAAATTGGCAATAAAACTGATTATTATTTACAGGTTTTATCAAGTTTTAGAGATTTGCTTGAGGAAGATAATTTTAGAAAGTTTTATTCTTTATTTTATTTATTTATTTATTTATTTGTATTTCTTGTATTTAAAATGGCATAAACAAATTAAAATGTGTGAAATTCCAAGTGTTCCAATGCTTTTGGAGGGCACAGTATCCTAACCTTATGATGAGTGCAAAATGAGTGTGGTATTATTACTGTTTTGTTGAAGAACGTTTATTTTTCACTGTTGCTGCACTTTGTGTCAAATCATAGTCATATTGTACATCATATTAATATGAAAATTCAGTTCTGAAGGTTCTGGGTTCAAATCCACCCCTGCCACATTTCTCCATGTAATGTGGAGTTGCGTCAGGAAGGGCATCCGGCATAAAACTTGTGCCAATTCAACATGCAGATCCACCTTGGATTTGCTGTGGCGACCCAGAGTGCAAACAAGGGAGCAGCCAAAGGGACTTACTTAGTAAGGTATATCTTCTATTATACATTCCAAATCTAAGGTGGAACTCTACTAGAGTTTACTAAGGTACACCTAAATATCTTTGAAAAAAAAAAGAAACAAAGAGAGAGTAGACCCACTTAGGTGCCTGGTCTTGAGAACCAGGGATGGTAGGTTGATAAGCTTTTTTATTTCATGGGAACTCTCCCTACCCACCTAAGCGGCTCAAGAATATGGACAGCATGTATATTAGTGACATTTACATCACAATTTATATGACAATATTGAGATACGATAATTTGGCCATATTGTACAGCCCTACTGTCAACTAGATGAAAACTTTGAATATTAATTTACATCTACATTTTTTTAAAAAATGCTTAAATTGGCAGGGGGTTAAGAGGGCTGTAATTAGGGGGGTCAGCTGAAAAGAAAAAAAAACTTAAAAAGGTCACGAGTATGGGGGGCAGAGCCCCTCCAGAAGATGAAAGGCAAATAAAGAAAATGCTTAAAAAGGTGCAGGGGCGTCGTACCCCCCGAAGCTAAAAGGTCTGAGCCATGCTCATGCTCCCAAGAACCATTTTACTGAAAAAATGTCCGAAGGACCTAAAGGAAATGGTTAGATGGCGAGGAGCTTTTCCAGGCATGTGAGAGGCAAATAAAGAAATATGTTTAAAAAGGCAGAGGGTCTTGGGGGCAATAAGTCAGATTCTGTAGAGACCTTAGGTGTAGTTACTACCTTACTACCTTAGGTGTAGTTTATATGATATTATATGATTATATGATATAATGATATTGTTAATGTCTTGTTTAGAAATGAATGAATAGTTGCCACAAAAAAGACAAGAAAAATCAAACAGAAAATACTATTAGTGAGTTATGTTTCATTTAGGGACTTCATCTGAATAACCTGTAAAAGCCAAAGTAGGAAATGAAACATTATACGAGGTCTGTCCAAAAAGTAACAGACCTTTTATTTTTTTCAAAAACTATATGGATTTGAATCATGTGCGCTTGCATCAGCCAAGCTTGAACCTTCATGCGCATGCGTGAGTTTTTTCACGCCTGTCGGTTGCGTCATTCGCCTGTGGGCATGCTTTGAGTGAGCACTGGTCCACCCCTCCCGTTGGATTTCTTTTGTCTGAGAACTTGCTGAGCGACTGTCGCTTTGCTCCATGAAATTTTTTTCAGAAACTGTCAGAGACAGCCAGTTGGAAACCATTCGAAAGATTCAGATGGATATCGGTGAAGATTCTGTCGGCGTCACACGGATTAAGGAGTGTTAAAATCTTTTTAAAGACGGCCCACAGCGGCGGAGGGCGCGCAGCGCACTGAGGGACCATCGACAGGCTGGAACGACCAGATCATTTCCAAACTGAATGCTGTGTTGATCCGGGACATCATTTGACTACCACAGAAATGGCAACAGAGCTGGACATAGCACTTTTGCGGCACATTCCACTGTTACAGGAGATTAGTCTTTATTCACATGCACAAAATGTTTCCACATTGGAATTAAACAGGATGTCATAAAGTTTAATGAGAATCAGGGATATATTCCCCATTGCACTTCATCCAGTTTTTGGACATTATATCCATGTGGAGACTTCAGGCAACAGGACCAGGTTCATGATCCTGCTCAGATTTTGCACCTATGTCACTGTCCACCAAAGCGCCACAACATGTTTGATTCAGCTGCCTCTCCAGCAGAGTGATACGCTGCTTCAGCTGTTGTTGAGTCTCTGCGTAGTCATTAAGCAGACGAGCAAAGCGGGTCTGCAGGGTGTCCAGAGATGACTCCAGTCTGTCCACTTTCTCCTCTACATCCTCTTTCTCCAGGCCCCCGCTCTCTGCGTTCTCGTCCAGCAGACCCTCCTTGATCAGGATCTCCCGGCCTCTCTCCTCCAGCACTGTCTTAGCATCTGGGTACTCAGTTACTGCCTCCATCAAGTTATCCTTAGAGAGGCAGAATAGATCAGAGTAGCCAATGCTGCGGATGTTAGCTGTCCGACGATTCCCCATTTTACTCCCCTTAATGTTTAAAATGCTGATTTCCCCAAAGCAGCTGCCAGCAGTCAGGAGAGCGTATTGTGTCACACCATCATCAGCCACCACAGCCAGTTTCCCTTCTTTTATGATGTACATCTCTTTTCCTATATCACCTTTCCGGCAAATGTAGTCCCCTGGACTAAAGACTTGAGGCCTCAGCTTGAGGACGAGCTCCACCAACAGTCCTGCCTCACAGTCTTTAAAAATACGTACTTTTTTCAGGGTCTCTAGGTGAACATTGATAGCAATTTCTGCCCGCAGCTTATTTGGCAAGTTCTTTAGCACCTCCTGCTCATCAACTGCTTTCTTGTTGGTCCAGAGGTAATCAAACCATTTAATGACACGTGTCTCAAGTTCCTTGCTGACTTTTCGGAAGTGCATGTAGTGTTTGATGGCATCAATCCGAGCTTGAAACTCTGCACGGGTAGCATTCATATTGGCAATCATGGAGCCTACATTTCCCACAATTGTTGCAAAGATCAAGACCCCAACAAGAAAGTCAAAGACAACAAATAGGTACTCTTCATCTCGTACTGGTGCAGGCATCTCTCCAATGGTGGTAAGAGTAAGGGTCGACCAGTACAGGCAATACACATAACTCCGAGTCAGGGGGGAAGTATCAGGAGTGGAAATGTTTTTGTATACCCAAGAATCTGAACCAAGTCCCAAAGATTTGGAAATAGCATAGTAGATACAGGCATTCCAGTGAATGATGACCAGGATGTAAAGCACCAAGTTGCAAATTCGAAAGATGTTGGGGTAGTTTGTACGTGTCTCAGTGCGGTCAAAGAATTCAAACATGCGTGGAAAGCGGAGCAGACGATTGAATCTAAGCTGTGGTGTGTTGATCCCTGTGGCTATGTAAACGAGGTCAGTGGGCAGGATGGAAACCACGTCGAGTTTGAACTGAAGTGTGGGGACATAGCTGTCTCTGAGTTTGGCATGGTCCTTAACAAGCAGGCCTTGTTCCAAAAACCCTGGGAAAAAATTAAAGCACTGACATCATGTTGTATCTACAACTTAGTTCTCATTTACAAAATGAAATGATTTTTTTTTTTTTTTTTTTTTTTATGGTTGGTTACCTGTACGAAGTCTGACATAAGTATCCATTATGTACACGAGGTCTGAGAGATAGTCTAACACCAGCCAACAGATGTAGTTTTCTACCTGTAACTGATCAAAGCATGCCCTGTGGACCACAAAAAACAGTGATTTACAACTTCAGTCTAAATGGTGGGCACAAAAAAAAAAAACACAACACAACATGAGGGTTTACTACCTCGCCACAACAAGGAACCAGTTGTACAGGACCGCTACTGCGATAACGAATAACCAGCGGTAGTAGGCATCATCAGATGGAGAAACCACAAACAAATTCCATTTTTTCCTGAAATCAAGAACATACTGCAAACATAAGTAAAACGCTGACAACACACGTGACATTTTGTGTGGACAAACATACAGAAAGTGAAGGCGTGTAAGCTGTAAAGACACTATTAAATACCATACAACAGGGATCACCAACCACGCTCCTGGAGATCCGCTTCACAGCATGTTTTAATTAAAACAGTAAATTTTTCAATTTATTTTCATTTATATAGCACCAAATCACAACAGAGTTGCCTCAAGGCACTTCACACAAGTAAGGTCTAACCTTACTAACCCCCAGAGCAACAGTGGTAAGGAAAAACTCCCTCTGAGGAAGAAACCTCAAGCAGACCAGATTCAAAGGGGTGACCCTCTGCTTGGGCCATGGTACAGACACAAATTACAGAACAATTCACAAAACAAATATACAGGAAATGCTGTTGGTGCACAGGACAGGAGGCTCTCCAGCCCAACTACCACACCCATCTCTGTATGGAGCTGCACCTTAAACAGAGAGAAAAAAAAAAACAGAATCAGGCATCAGAAAGACAAGAAATACTGTATAATTTCTCAGCATTAAACAAGAAAAACAGGAAATACTAAGGTAATCGCCGGCCACTAGCTCTAAGCTTCACTAAAAGACCCAGAATTTAGGTAAAGTTGAGGCCACGGCACGCTCCATTACAATAAAATAAAATTAAAAAGAGTGAAAGCGTAGAACTATACTATACCAGTATGCTAGCCATACGAAAGGGAAAATAAGTGCGTCTTAAGTCTGGACTTGAAAGTCTCCACAGAATCTGACTGTTTTATTGATGCAGGGAGATCATTCCACAGAACAGGGGCATTCTATGACCTGCAGACTTCTTATTCACCCTAGGGACACAAAGTAGTCCTGTACCCTGAAAACACAAAGCCCGGGCCGGTACGTAAGGTTTAATTAGGTCAGCTAGGTAGGGAGGTGCCAGTCCGTGAACAATTTTATAGACTAGTAGCAGAACCTTAAAATCTGATCTCACTGGGACAGGAAGCCAGTGAAGGGATGCCAAAATGGGTGTAATGTGGTCGAACTTTCTGCTTCATGTCAAAAGTCTGGCTGCAGCATTTTGAACCAGTTGAAGAGCCCTAATGCTAGACTGCGGTAAACCAGAAAATAGAACATTGTAGTAGTCCATCTAGAAGAGATAAACACATGGATCAGGATCTCAGCATCAGCCATAGACATATACTTTATTGATCTCACAGTGGAGAAATTATGTTATCAATAAAGCTAAAGCATTGCTGTCTACAAAATTGCACCAGCCACCTATTTAACAATGTCAGCCTGCTAAATGCCTCATCATTACCCCAGGAGGGGAAATGTCTACCTACTGAAACCACGGCTGATTATTTAAGTCTGGTGTTTTGTAAATCTTGATTGGATGAGCGCACAAGATTTAGGTGCTGTCTACATGCCCTTGGGTATTTTGGAAAACTTAGCCTTTCCTATGTGTTTGGGACTTTCATCCAGAAGCAAAATGGAGTGACCCCATGCACTAGTTCTGGCAGACAATTTGAGCTGGCTTCTACATTCACATGTCATTCCTCACTCCAATCTACAGAAACACTTCCTGCAAATTGGGATGGCTATTTCAGACTCTTATTTCACAGCTCTCCCCTCTACCTGTGAACACCATCGCCACCACATTAACATCACCACCTGCTGTCAGATGCACTGCCACCCAAACATGCACCTGGGGGGGAGGGGGACAATTTGCATATATAACCATCATTCCCCAATATCATAATAATCTGCGGGGAGTGGCGAGATCGGAGCCTCGATGCTAAACTTTAATTATCTGCTGATACCTCAATAAATATTCTCAAATGTGAGTTATCTGACTGAACTGTGTTTTAGGCAAACGAGAAGCTTCAATGGTTTCAGGTGAAGCACTACGGGAAGACGAAACAGTTGCAGTTCCTTGACTGGTCACTTGAAGTTGGCTCCAAAAGGGAGCATTTCCATAGAAGTCCATGTTAAAATGTCCAACCTTCGAATAAACATGTTTACAACCTGTTCCAAAAAAAAAAAAGTTTTTAGACTCTATAGATAATTTCTGCCTGGGCGAAGACAAAGAAGAAGATGAGGAGAATGTTTCCACAAACAGCAGGAGGAGAAGAAAACTAGAAGGGTGGAAATGAGAGTGGGGACTTTGAATGTTGGTAGTATGACTGGTAAAGGGAGAGAGCTGGCTAATATGATGGAGAGGAGAAAGGTAGACATATTGTGTGTGCAAGAGACCAAGTGGAAGGGAAGTAAGAGCAGGAGCATCGGCTGTGGGTTCAAGTTGTTGTATCATAGTGAGGACAGGAAGAGAAATGGTGTTGGGGTCATTTTAAAGGAAGAGTATGTTAAAAGTGTGTTGGAGGTTAAGCGAGTGTCTGACAAAGTGATGACTGTGAAGTTGGAAATTGAAGGGGTGATGATGAATATCATCAGTGCATATGTCCCACAGGTAGGTTGTGAGATGAAGGAGAAAGAAGATTTCTGGAGTGTGTTAGATGATGTGGTGGAGAGTGAACCCAGCATGAAAGAGTGGTGATAGGAGCGGACTTCAATGGGCATGTTGGTGAAGGGAACAGAGGTGATGAGGAAGTAATGGGTAGATATGGTATCAAGGATAGGAATGGGGAAGGACAGATGGTAGTTGATTTTGCAAAAAGGATGGAAATGGCTGTGGTGAATACCTACTTTAAGAAAAGGGAGGAGCACAGGGTAACATATAAGAGTGGAGGAAGGTGCACACAGGTGGACTACATTCTTTATAGGAGATGCAAGCTCAAAGAAATCAGAGACTGTAAGGTGGTTGCAGGAGAGAGTGTTGTTAGACAGCATAGGATGGTTGTTTGTAGGATGACTTTAGAGGTAAAGAAGAAGAAGAGAGTGATCAGCCACAGCATGAAGTTATGGGAAAGAGCAGTAGAAGGTAGGCTTAGAAAACAGGTGAAGATCTGTGAGCAGCAATATGGTTTCATGCCGAGAAAGAGCACTACAGATGCAATGTTTGCTCTGGGAATACTGTTGGAGAAGTACAGAGAAGGACAGAAAGAGTTACATTGTGTGTTTGTGGACTTAGAAAAAGCTTATAATAGGGTGCCAAGAGAAGAGCTGTGGTATTGTATGAGGCGTCTGGAGTGGCAGAGAAGTATGTTAGGGTAGTGCAGGACATGTACAAGAATAGTGTGACCGCGGTGAGATGCGCAGTAGGAATGACAGACTCATTCAAGGTGGAGGTGGGATCACACCAAGGATCAGCTCTGAGTCCTTTCTTGTTCGCAGTGGTGATGGACAGGTTGACAGAAGAGATCAGACAGGACTCCTCAAATCAAAATCAAATCAAATCAATTTTATTTATATAGCGCCAAATCACAACAAACAGTTGCCCCAAGGCACTTTATATTGTAAAGCAAGGCCATACAATAATTATGGAAAAACCCCAACGGTCAAAACGACCCCCTGTGAGCAAGCACTTGGCAACAGTGGGAAGGAAAAACTCCCTTTTAACAGGAAGAAACCTCCAGCAGAACCAGGCTCAGGGAGGGGCAGTCTTCTGCTGGGACTGGTTGGGGCTGAGGGAGAGAACCAGGAAAAAGACATGCTGTGGAGGAGAGCAGAGATCAATCACTAATGATTAAATGCAGAGTGGTGCATACAGAGCAAAAAGAGAAAGAAACACTCAGTGCATCATGAGAACCCCCCAGCAGTCTAAGTCTATAGCAGCATAACTAAGGGATGGTTCAGGGTCACCTGATCCAGTCCTAACTATAAGCTTTAGCAAAAAGGAAAGTTTTAAGCCTAATCTTAAAAGTAGAGAGGGTGTCTGTCTCCCTGATCTGAATTGGGAGCTGGTTCCACAGGAGAGGAGCCTGAAAGCTGAAGGCTCTGCCTCCCATTCTACTCTTACAAACCCTAGGAACTACAAGTAAGCCTGCAGTCTGAGAGCGAAGCGCTCTATTGGGGTGATATGGTACTATGAGGTCCCTAAGATAAGATGGGACCTGATTATTCAAAATCAGGTCAAAAGAAAATAAATGCATGAATTAGTTTTTCAGCATCACTCTGAGACAAGACCTTTCTAATTTTAGAGATATTGCGCAAATGCAAAAAAGCAGTCCTACATATTTGTTTAATATGCACATTGAATGACATATCCTGATCAAAAATGACTCCAAGATTTCTCACAGTATTACTAGAGGTCAGGGTAATGCCATCCAGAGTAAGGATCTGGTTAGACACCATGTTTCTAAGATTTGTGGGACCAAGTACAATAACTTCAGTTTTATCTGAGTTTAAAAGCAGGAAATTAGAGGTCATCCATGTCTTTATGTCTGTAAGACAATCCTGCAGTTTAGCTAATTGGTGTGTGTCCTCTGGCTTCATGGATAGATAAAGCTGGGTATCATCTGCGTAACAATGAAAATTTAAGCAATACCGTCTAATAATACTGCCTAAGGGAAGCATGTATAAAGTGAATAAAATTGGTCCTAGCACAGAACCTTGTGGAACTCCATAATTAACTTTAGTCTGTGAAGAAGATTCCCCATTTACATGAACAAATTGTAATCTATTAGACAAATATGATTCAAACCACCGCAGCGCAGTGCCTTTAATACCTATGGCATGCTCTAATCTCTGTAATAAAATTTTATGGTCAACAGTATCAAAAGCAGCACTGAGGTCTAACAGAACAAGCACAGAGATGAGTCCACTGTCTGAGGCCATAAGAAGATCATTTGTAACCTTCACTAATGCTGTTTCTGTACTATGATGAATTCTAAAACCTGACTGAAACTCTTCAAATAGACCATTCCTCTGCAGATGATCAGTTAGCTGTTTTACAACTACCCTTTCAAGAATTTTTGAGAGAAAAGGAAGGTTGCAGATTGGCCTATAATTAGCTAAGATAGCTGGGTCAAGTGATGGCTTTTTAAGTAATGGTTTAATTACTGCCACCTTAAAAGCCTGTGGTACATAGCCAACTAATAAAGATAGATTGATCATATTTAAGATAGAAGCATTAATTAATGGTAGGGCTTCCTTGAGCAGCCTGGTAGGAATGGGGTCTAATAGACATGTTGATGGTTTGGAGGAAGTAACTAATGAAAATAACTGACAGAACAATCAGAGAGAAAGAGTCTAACCAAATACCGGCATCACTGAAAGCAGCCAAAGATAACGATACATCTTTGGGATGGTTATGAGTAATTTTTTCTCTAATAGTTAAAATTTTATTAGCAAAGAAAGTCATGAAGTCACTACTAGTTAAAGTTAAAGGAATACTCGGCTCAATAGAGCTCTGACTCTTTGTCAGCCTGGCTACAGTGCTGAAAAGAAACCTGGGGTTGTTCTTATTTTCTTCAATTAGTGATGAGTAGTAAGATGTCCTAGCTTTACGGAGGGCTTTTTTATAGAGCAACAGACTCTTTTTCCAGGCTAAGTGAAGATCTTCTAAATTAGTGAGACGCCATTTCCTCTCCAACTTACAGGTTATCTGCTTTAAGCTGCGAGTTTGTGAGTTATACCACGGAGTCAGGCACTTCTGATTTAAGGCTCTCTTTTTCAGAGGAGCTACAGCATCCAAAGTTGTCTTCAATGAGGATGTAAAACTATTGACGAGATACTCTATCTCACTTAAAGAATTTAGGTAGCTACTCTGCCCTGTGTTGGTATATGGCATTAGAGAACATAAAGAAGGAATCATATCCTTAAACCTAGTTACAGCGCTTTCTGAAAGACCTCTAGTGTAATGAAACTTATTCCCCACTGCTGGGTAGTCCATCAGAGTAAATGTAAATGTTATTAAGAAATGATCAGACAGAAGGGAGTTTTCAGGGAATACTGTTAAGTTTTCAATTTCCATACCATAAGTCAGAACAAGATCTAAGATATGATTAAAGTGGTGAGTGGACTCATTTACATTTTGAGCAAAGCCAATTGAGTCTAATAATAGATTAAATGCAGTGTTGAGGCTATCATTCTCAGCATCTGTGTGGATGTTAAAATCGCCCACTATAATTATCTTATCTGAGCCAAGCACTAAGTCAGACAAAAGGTCTGAAAATTCACAGAGAAACTCACAGTAACGACCAGGTGGACGATAGATAATAACAAATAAAACTGGTTTTTGGGACTTCCAATTTGGATGGACAAGACTAAGAGTCAAGCTTTCAAATGAATTAAAGCTCTGTCTGGGTTTTTGATTAATTAATAAGCTGGAATGGAAGATTGCTGCTAATCCTCCACCTCGGTCCATGCTACGAGCGTTCTGGCAGTTAGTGTGACTCGGGGGTGTTGACTCATTTAAACTAACATATTCATCCTGCTGTAACCAGGTTTCTGTAAGGCAGAATAAATCAATATGTTGATCAATTATTATATCATTTACTAACAGGGACTTAGAAGAGAGAGACCTAATGTTTAATAGACCACATTTAACTGTTTTAGTCTGTGGTGCAGTTGAAGGTGCTATATTATTTTTTCTTTTTGAATTTTTATGCTTAAATAGATTTTTACTGGTTATTGGTGGTCTTCAGTGTCGCCTGCTCTGGCCCCCGGAAGACAATTGTCTATGGTTGCTGGTGTCGCTAACTTCACATTTCTCAAAACAGAGTCGCCAATAACCAGAATTTGATCCTCGGCGGGTGTGTCGCCGAGTGGGGAAAAACGGTTAGAAATGTGAATGGGTTGGTGGTGTACACGGGACTTCTGTTTAGGGCTACGCTTCCTCCTCACAGTCACCCAGTCGGCCTGCTTTCCCGGCTGCTCGGGATCTGCTGGAGGGGAACTAACGGCGGCTAAGCTACCTTGGTCCGCACTGACTACAGGGGCCTGGCTAGCTGTAGAATTTTCCAAGGTGCGGAGCCGAGTCTCCAATTCGCCCAGCCTGGCCTCCAAAGCTATGAATAAGCTACACTTATTACAAGTACCATTACTGCTAAAGGAGGCCGAGGAATAACTAAACATTTCACACCCAGAGCAGAAAAGTGTGGGAGAGACAGGAGAAGCCGCCATGCTAAACCGACTAAGAGCTAGTAGCTGCGCTAAGCTAGCGGATTCCTAAAAACACACGAAGTGAATAATGTGTAAATAATTTAGAGGTGATTCAGCAGAGGGAGTGCTTTAGTTAAGGCACGTGAAGATTACACCGTGAAACAAATCATTATCTAGTTATCTAGATCAATCTAACTACGCAGATTAAACAGCTAACAGATACAGCAAAACACCGCTGTGCTCCGGAACAGGAAGTGATACAATACTGCAGTGAGAGCCAACCACCAGTAGAGGCAAGCACGAAGATGATGAAGCCATGGACTATGATGTTTGCAGATGACATTGTGATCTGTAGTGAGAGTAGAGAGCAAGTTGAGTCTAGTCTGGAGAGGTGGAGATATGCTCTAGCGAGAAGGTGAATGTGTTTACTGCATTTTTACCCATCCTAATTGCCAGTTAGGAGCAGAGGTCGCCTTCATTGGCGCCCGGGGACCAGCTCCAGATGTAAATCCCTGCCCTAGGTCACGAGCAGGGCTGAGCAAACCTTGACCGGCCTCATGACACACTTAACAAACAACAACACACATAAGCTGGTCCGGTACATGAACACATATAAAAGCACACACAAGGAAAGAATTGGGAAAAGAAAAACCTCCATTGCTGCTGTGTTGAACTCACGCAGCAGCACTGGAGAGCAAAAAAACCCATAGCACAGAAAAACAGTCATAACAAAACACAAGAGATGACAGACTTGGATGTGTCCAGTGTCCAGACAGACAGCCCGGAAGGCCGCCCATGGCGCCATCGACAGGCCTTATCTGTCGATGGGCGGGAGCCCAGTGGAATAGTGCAGTTACAAGGAGTAGAGGTGGTGAAAGTAGATGAGTTTAAATATTTGGGGTCAACTGTTCAAAGTAATGGAGATTGTGGTAAAGAGGTGAAGAAGAGAGTGCAGGCAGGGTGGAGTGGGTGGAGAAAGGTGGCAGGAGTGATTTGTGACCGAAGAATATTAGTAAGAGTGAAGGGGAAAGTTTACAAGACAGTAGTGAGACCAGCCATGTTGTACGGTTTAGAGACAGTGGCACTAACAAAAAGACAGGAGGCAGAATTGGAGGTGGCAGAGCTGAAGATGTTGAGATTCTCTCTGGGAGTGATGAGAATGGACAAGATTAGGAATGAACATATCAGAGGGACAGCTCAGGTTGGACAGTTTGGAGACAAAGTCAGAGAGGCGAGATTGAGATGGTTTGGACATGTGCAGAGGAGGGAGCCAGGGTACATAGGGAGAAGGATACTGAGGATGGAGCCACCACGCAGGAGGAGAAGAGGGAGGCCAAAGAGAAGGTTTATGGATGTGCTGAGGGAGGATATGCAGGTGGTTGGTGTGACAGAGGAAGATACAGAGGACAGGGTGAGATGGAAATGATTGATCTGCTGTGGTGACCCCTAACGGGAACAGCCAAAAGACAAAGACAAAGAAGAAGAAGATAGTTTCTGCCTCCATAACAACAGTACGGGCTGAATTTTGAATTTTCTAACTTCTTAGTTTAACATATTATAAGACATAAAGTCCTGTATAATTGGAAGCATAGTCGCTTTGAGTGACATTGACTGAGCTGAGTGTCTCCACCTCTCAGAATGTTGGACCATAACTCTGTCCATTTGATGCAGCTGCCAGCCGCTGTGGAGGCAGTGTCTGTTTTGTTTGGACTATTTTAGTACAAACACCTGGAATAATCTTGCTTGTTGTGTGGTGAAACTTTCCTAACGGTCTCTGCTGTAATATTCACGTTGAGTGAATTGTCATCTTATTTAATGTTGTACGCTAACAGTTTTAGCACTTTTAACAGCTGTTGTAGCCTGATCCATTAAGCCCCATTAATGCACAATTCCTGAAAAAATAAGTGACTCATAACCTTTAATGTCTACACCAAAGCAAACCAGTAGGAGACCTTTAATAGGCCTTTAATCCCCTATTGCTCCCGGTGTGTAGTGAGCGTCTTGTATGGCAGCACCCTGACATCGGGGTGAATGTGAGGCATAATTGTAAAGCGCTTTGAGCGTCTGATTCAGATGGAAAAGCGCTATATAAATGCAGTCCATTTACCATTTAGGAGAACCACCATACAGACCCCCAATATATGATATAACAAACAACCAAACAGAGGTCAGCCTGTTGGCTTAGCTGCTTCTGACTCAAAGACAGGAGCATGTTCAGGCTTCTTTCGTATCACACACAGAGCCACCCACACCCCACTCCTTTAATGAGTTCATCATGTCGCCACTGCCAACATAGCGACACCCAGATATGGGCTTCATATCGGCTGTGGGTGACGTCAGACAGGCTTTGTCAAGTATATATTCAGCCTATGGTTTTAGATCACTGAAATCTAAGCTTTTGCAAAACTTCTTCCACAGTGGTGATTTTCAGAAAGTGTCAGGATTGTGGATTATGTTATGTTCTGATGTGCTTATTTTTGTTATGTTGCTGCTTGGGTTTTTGTATTACTGTGTTCTCTTGTCTGTCACTTGGGTGCTTGGTGGTGGGTGGTTCTCCTTCTGTTTTCCACACCTTGTTCTGGTTCTTTCCTGCACACCTATCTATTTTCTATCACCTGCTCACCACACCCTGTATTTAAGCCTCTCATTTCCCTCACTTCCCCGCCAAATCGTTGCGTTTTATGCCTTTGCTTCCAGCACCTGTTCATTGCTTTGTTTCTCAACCTGTTTTTACCACGCAATGTTTTCATGACTTCCTGCTCATTTTTTGGACCACGCCTTAGCCTGATGTTGCTGATACTGTTGCTGATTGTGGACTGCTTTATCGTGTACCGAACCTTGATAATCCATTAAAACCTGTTGACCGCATCCCACCGGTGTCTGAGTTTAGCATTTGCGTCCAGCCTTTTCTTGCCACAAGTTCTGATAGAAAGTCCATTTTCAATGTAGCTGTAGACAATTAAAACTGAGATTTTGTCTTATTTCCAGACTTCTGATTGACCAACATGGATATATATACAGTTAGTGTTATATCTCCACCTG